>NC_042987.1:38625124-38894833 GCF_901001165.1 Salmo trutta | reverse complement strand
ATTCCATGCATTAAGGACATTATCCATATCAAGTCACCAAGTATATGTTAAAAACCAAGAATGGCTTGCCATAGCGCTGCGAGCAGGGTTCGAACCTGCGCAGGGAGACCCCATTGGATTTCAAGTCCAACGCCTTAACCACTCGGCCATCGCAGCTCCCTGTATTATCTACCAGGCCTTAACCAGTCGGCTATCTCATCCTGTCCATTTTACTTTGGTAAAGACTAGACTATCTACTAAAGAGCCTATTTGAACTGTTTGTCAAGGAATATATATTCTGAGCACTTGAATCAAAGGACAATTCCATGCATTTAGCACATTATCCATATCAAGTCACATGTTACAAATATAGACTGGTTTGTCAATGCACTGCGATCAGGTTTAAAAACTGTACGGGAGAACACAATGGATTTCATTTCCAACCCTTAAACCACTTGCTCATTGCGGCTGTGGGAATCAAAGGAAAGTGATGAGGAGAAAGCACAAGTGGGCTATATACGCTTCGAGCAAGGTTAAAACATGTGTGGGGAGACCCCATTGAAATTCAGGTCCAACGTCTGAAAAAGTCGGCCGTTGCAGCTGTTGGAATTCAAGTAAAGTAATTGGGATTTGGAAACAGACATCATTGGTGCAAAATGGTAAACTTGATTGCACGACATATTGATCTTATTGTGCCAAATCCCGCCTTAACCACTCGGCCATCACAGCTTTCTGAATAAGCTCACACAAAGACAAAAGTCTTCTGAGCACTTGAATCACTGGACAAGTCCATGCATTAAAGAGATTATCCATATCAAGTCACCAAGGATATGTTCAGAATGAGGACTGGTTTCTCATAACGCTGCGAGCAGGGTTCGAACCTGCGCTGGGAGACCCCATTGGATTTCAAGTCCAACGCCTTAACCTCTCGGCCATCACAGCTTGCTCTGTTACCTACCACGCCCTAACCAGTCCGCTATCTCGTTCCGTCCATTTTAACTGTAAAACGTCCAGATCATCGCTACTGAAGTACCTACTTGAAATGTTTGTCATGGAAGATACATTCTGAGCACTTGAATCAAAGGACAAGTCCACACATTATCCATATCAAGGCCCAATGATATGTTAAAAATAAAGACTGCTTTGTCAAAGCACTGCGAGCAGGGTTCAAACCTTCGCGTGGAGAATCCATTGGATTTCGAGTCCAATGCTTTAACCACTCGGCAATCACTGCTTTCTGAGTTAGCTCACACAAGTACAAAAGTATTCTAATTCAACTGCCTAATTGAATTTTTTTTCAAGCAAAGTGAAAATAGCTATTTTCTGAGCACTTCAATCGTTGGACGAGCCCTTAAATTAAGGACAATTTAAATTCAGAGGAGATAGATCCAAGTATTAAAGGTCTGCTTTATCATCGTCCTGAAAGCAAGGTTGAAAACTGGTCAGGGAGACCACATTGGATTTTGATTCCAATGCTTAAACACTTGGCCATCGCAGCATTAGGAATCTAAGGAAAGTGATGAGGAGAAAGCAGAAGTGGGCTATATGCTTCAAGCAAGGTAAGAACATGGGTGGGGAGACCCCATTGAAATTCAGGTCCAACGTCTAAAGAACTCGGCCATTGCAGCTGTTGGAATGCAAGTAAAAGGATTGGGATTTGGAAACAGACAGCATTGGTGCAAAATGGTAAACTTGATGGCACGACATATTGATCTTATTGTGCCAAATAAACTCTGTCCTTTCCAAAGCCTTCAAAGTTTAAAAGTTTAATGTGCAAGTCAAAAAACTATGTGCAGAGAAAGTACAAGTGGACTATTCACTGAGAGTAAGATTTAAATAAGAGCAGGGAGACCCAATTGGGTTTCAAATCCGAGGACTTAACCACCTGGCTCTCTCAGATTTTCCATCGTAAATCTAACACAAATAACAGTATCTGTACTGCGGTGCCTATTTCAACTGTTTGTCAAGGTAGATATATTCTGAGCTCCTGAATCACTGGACAATTCCATGCATTAAGGACATTATCCATATCAAGTCACCAAGTATATGTTAAAAACCAAGAATGGCTTGCCATAGCGCTGCGAGCAGGGTTCGAACCTGCGCAGGGAGACCCCATTGGATTTCAAGTCCAACGCCTTAACCACTCGGCCATCGCAGCTCGCTGTATTAACTACCAGGCCTTAACCAGTCGGCTATCTCATTCTGTCCATTATACTTTGGTAAAGACTAGACTATCTACTAAAGAGCCTATTTGAACTGTTTGTCAAGGAATATATATTCTGAGCACTTGAATCAAAGGACAAGTCCATGCATTTAGCACATTATCCGTATCAAGTCACATGTTACAAATATAGACTGGTTTGTCAATGCGCTGCGAGCAGCTTTAAAAACTGTACGGGGAGAACACAATGGATTTCATTTCCAACCCTTAAACCACTTGCTCATTGCGGCTGTGGGAATCAAAGGAAAGTGATGAGGAGAAAGCACAAGTGGGCTATATACGCTTCGAGCAAGGTTAAAACATGTGTGGGGAGACCCCATTGAAATTCAGGTCCAACGTCTGAAAAAGTCGGCCGTTGCAGCTGTTGGAATTCAAGTAAAGTAATTGGGATTTGGAAACAGACATCATTGGTGCAAAATGGTAAACTTGATTGCACGACATATTGATCTTATTGTGCCAAATCCCGCCTTAACCACTCGGCCATCACAGCTTTCTGAATAAGCTCACACAAAGACAAAAGTCTTCTGAGCACTTGAATTACTGGACAAGTCCATGCATTAAAGATATTATCCATATCAAGTCACCAAGGATATGTTCAGAATGAGGACTGGTTTCTCATAACGCTGCGAGCAGGGTTCGAACCTGCGCGTGGAGACCCCATTGGATTTCGAGTCCAACGCCTTAACCTCTCGGCCATCACAGCTTGCTCTGTTACCTACCACGCCCTAACCAGTCCGCTATCTCGTTCCGTCCATTTTAACTGTAAAACGTCCAGATCATCGCTACTGAAGTACGTACTTGAAATATTTGTCATGGAAGATACATTCTGAGCACTTGAATCAAAGGACAAGTCCACACATTATCCATATCAAGGCCCAATGATATGTTAAAAATAAAGACTGCTTTGTCAAAGCACTGCGAGCAGGGTTCAAACCTTCGCGTGGAGAATCCATTGGATTTCGAGTCCAATGCTTTAACCACTCGGCAATCACTGCTTTCTGAGTTAGCTCACACAAGTACAAAAGTATTCTAATTCAACTGCCTAATTGACATTTTTTTCAAGCAAAGTCAAATTAGCTATTTTCTGAGCACTTCAATCGTTGGACGAGCCCATAAATTAAGGACAATTTAAATTCAGAGGAGATAGATCCAAGTATTAAAGGTCTGCTTTATCATCGTCCTGAAAGCAAGGTTGAAAACTGGTCAGGGAGACCACATTGGATTTCGATTCCAATGCTTAAACCACTTGGCCATCGCAGCATTAGTAATCTAAGGAAAGTGATGAGGAGAAAGCAGAAGTGGGCTATATGCTTCGAGCAAGGTAAGAACATGGGTGGGGAGACCCCATTGAAATTCAGGTCCAACGTCTAAAGAACTCGGCCATTGCAGCTGTTGGAATGCAAGTAAAAGGATTGGGATTTGGAAACAGACAGCATTGGTGCAAAATGGTAAACTTGATGGCACGACATATTGATCTTATTGTGCCAAATAACCTCTGTCCTTTCCAAAGCCTTCAAAGTTTAAAAGTTTAATGTGCAAGTCAAAAAACTATGTGCAGAGAAAGTACAAGTGGACTATTCACTGAGAGTAAGATTTAAATAAGAGCAGGGAGACCCAATTGGGTTTCAAATCCGAGGACTTAACCACCTGGCTCTCAGATTTTCCATCGTAAATCTAACACAAATAACAGTATCTGTACTGCGGTGCCTATTTCAACTGTTTGTCAAGGTAGATATATTCTGAGCTCATGAATCACTGGACAATTCCATGCATTAAGGACATTATCCATATCAAGTCACCAAGTATATGTTAAAAACCAAGAATGGCTTGCCATAGCGCTGCGAGCAGGGTTCGAACCTGCGCAGGGAGACCCCATTGGATTTCAAGTCCAACGCCTTAACCACTCGGCCATCGCAGCTCGCTGTATTAACTACCAGGCCTTAACCAGTCGGCTATCTCATTCTGTCCATTTTACTTTGGTAAAGACTAGACTATCTACTAAAGAGCCTATTTGAACTGTTTGTCAAGGAATATATATTCTGAGCACTTGAATCAAAGGACAAGTCCATGCATTTAGCACATTATCCATATCAAGTCACATGTTACAAATATAGAATGGTTTGTCAATGCACTGCGAGCAGCTTTAAAAACTGTACGGGGAGAACACAATGGATTTCATTTCCAACCCTTAAACCACTTGCTCATTGCGGCTGTGGGAATCAAAGGAAAGTGATGAGGAGAAAGCACAAGTGGGCTATATACGCTTTGAGCAAGGTTAAAACATGTGTGGGGAGACCCCATTGAAATTCAGGTCCAACGTCTGAAAAAGTCGGCCGTTGCAGCTGTTGGAATTCAAGTAAAGTAATTGGGATTTGGAAACAGACATCATTGGTGCAAAATGGTAAACTTGATTGCACGACATATTGATCTTATTGTGCCAAATCACGCCTTAACCACTCGGCCATCACAGCTTTCTGAGTAAGCTCACGCAAAGACAAAAGTATTCTGAGCACTTGAATCACTGGACAAGTCCATGCAATAAAGAGATTATCCATATCAAGTCAGAAAGGATATGTTCAGAATGAGGACTGGTTTGTCATAACACTGCGAGCAGGGTTCGATCCTGCGCGGGGAAACCCCATTCGATTTCAAGTCCAACGCCTTAACCTCTCGGCCATGACAGCTTGCTCTGTCACCTACCACGCCCTAACCAGTCCGCTATTTCGTTCTGTCTATTTTACCTCTAAAATGACCAGATCATCGCTACTGAAGTACCTACTTGAAATGTTGTCATGGAAGATACATTCTGAGCACTTGAATCAAAGGACAAGTGCACACATTAACCATATCAAGTCACCAAGTATATGTTAAAAAAAAAGAATGGTTCGCCATAGCGCTGCGTGCAGGGTTCAAACCTGCACAGGGAGACCCCATTGGATTTCAAGTCCAACGCCTTAACCACTCGGCCATCGCAGCTCCCTATATTAACTACCAGGCCTTAACCTCTTGAAGTTCGCAAGGATAGGGGGCGCTACAGCGCTTTTTGAAAAAAAATGGTGCCCATTTTAAACGGCCTCCTACTCAACCTCAGAAGCTAGGATATGCATATAATTAATAGTTGTGGATAGAAAAAGCCCTAAAGTTTCTAAAACTGTTTGAATGGTGTCTGTGAGTATAACAGAACTCATATGGCAGTCCAAACCCAGCCAACTAGTAACACTGTAGAAACTAAATACATTACAAAGGAACATCTTGATTAGTGTTATGTTAGCTAGCTACAAAGTTGCTTTTGTATCATGACAAGGTGTAGTACTGAAACTATCGAGGTCACCTAGCCAGCTACACCTAGCCAGCTACACGGTCAAACAAAGTCAACAACGCAGCCACTGCTAGCTAGCCTACTCCACCAGCCAGCAGTACTGTATCATTTTCGTCATTTTAGTCAATGAGATTTTTTGCAACGTAAGCTTAACTTTCTGAACATTCGAGACGTGTAGTCCACTTGTCATTCCAATCTCCTTTGCATTAGCGTAGCCTCTTCTGTAGCTTGTCAACTATGTGTCTGTCTATCCCTGTTCTCTCCCCTCTGCACAGGCCATACAAACGCTTCACACCGCGTGGCCACTGCCACTCTAACCTGGTGGTCCCAGCGCGCACGACCCACGTGGAGTTCCAGGTCTCCGGCAGCCTCTGGAACTGCCGGTCTGCGGCCAACAAGGCTGAGTTCATCTCAGCCTTTGCTACCCTCCAGTCCCTAGACTTCCTGGCGCTGACGGAAACATGGATCACCACAGATAACACTGCTACTCCTACTGCTCTCTCCTCGGTCTGCCCACGTGTTCTCGCATACCCCTAGAGCATCGAGCCAGCGGGGTGGTGGCACTGGAATCCTCATCTCTCCCAAGTGGACATTCTCTCTTTCTCCCCTGACCCATCTGTCTATCTCCTCATTTGAATTCCATGCTGTCACAGTTACCAGCCCTTTCAAGCTTAACATCCTCATCATTTATCGCCCTCCAGGTTCCCTTGGAGAGTTCATCAATGAGCTTGACGCCTTGATAAGTTCCTTCCCTGAGGATGGCTCACCTCTCACAGTTCTTGGTGACTTTAACCTCCCCACGTCTACCTTCGACTCATTCCTCTCTGCCTCCTTCTTTCCACTCCTCTCCTCTTTTGACCTCACCCTCTCACCTTCCCCCCCTACTCACAAGGCAGGCAATACGCTTGACCTCATCTTTACTAGATGCTGTTCTTCCACTAATCTCATTGCAACTCCTCTCCAAGTCTCCGACCACTACCTTGTATCCTTTTCCCTCTCGCTCTCATCAAAAACTTCTCACTCTGCCCCTACTCGGATGGTATTGCGCCGTCCCAACCTTCGCTCTCTCTCTCCTGCTACTCTCTCCTCTTCCATCCTATCATCTCTTCCCTCTGCTCAAACCTTCTCCAACCTATCTCCTGATTTTGCCTCCTCAACCCTCCTCTCCTCCCTCTCTGCATCCTTTGATTTTCTCTGTCCCCTATCCTCCAGGCCGGCTCGGTCCTCCCCTCCTGCTCCGTGGCTCGACGACTCACTGCGAGCTCACAGAACAGGGCTCAGGGCAGCCGAGCGGAAATGGAGGAAAACTCGCCTCCCTGCGGACCTCGCATCCTTTCACTCCCTCCTCTCTACATTTTCCTCTTCTGTCTCTGCTGCTAAAGCCACTTTCTACCACTCTAAATTCCAAGCATCTGCCTCTAACCCTAGGAAGCTTTTTGCTACCTTCTCCTCCCTCCTGAATCCTCCTCCCCCTCCCCCCCCCCCCTCCTCCCTCACTGCGGATGACTTCGTCAACCATTTTGAAAAGAAGGTTGACGACATCCGATCCTCGTTTGCTAAGTCAAGCGACACCGCTGGTCCTGCTCACACTGCCCTACCCTGTGCTTTGACCTCTTTCTCCCCTCTCTCTCCAGGTGAAATCTCGCGTCTTGTGACGGCCGGCCGCCCAACAACCTGCCCACTTGACCCTATCCCCTCCTCTCTTCTCCAGACCATTTCCGGAGACCTTCTCCCCTACCTCACCTCGCTCATCAACTCATCCTTGACCGCTGGCTACGTCCCTTCCGTCTTCAAGAGAGCGAGAGTTGCACCCCTTCTGAAAAAACCTACACTCGATCCCTCCGATGTCAACAACTACAGACCAGTATCCCTTCTTTCTTTTCTCTCCAAAACTCTTGAAAGTGCCGTCCTTGGCCAGCTCTCCTGCTATCTCTCTCAGAACGACCTTCTTGATCCTAATCAGTCAGGTTTCAAGACTGGGCATTCAACTGAGACTGCTCTTCTCTGTGTCACGGAGGCTCTCCGCACTGCTAAAGCTAACTCTCTCCTCTGCTCTCATCCTTCTAGACCTATCTGCTGCCTTTGATACTGTGAACCATCAGATCCTCCTCTCCACCCTCTCCGAGCTGGGCATCTCCGGCGCGGCCCACGCTTGGATTGCGTCCTACCTGACAGGTCGCTCCTACCAGGTGGCGTGGCGAGAATCTGTCTCCGCACCACGTGCTCTCACCACTGGTGTCCCCCAGGGCTCTGTTCTAGGCCCTCTCCTATTCTCGCTATACACCAAGTCACTTGGCTCTGTCATATCCTCACACGGCCTCTCCTATCATTGCTATGCAGACGACACACAATTCTCCTTTCCCCCTTCTGACAACCAGGTGGCGAATCGCATCTCTGCATGTCTGGCAGACATATCAGTGTGGATGACGGATCACCACCTCAAGCTGAACCTCGGCAAGACGGAGCTGCTCTTCCTCCCGGGGAAGGACTGCCCGTTCCATGATCTCGCCATCACGGTTGACAACTCCCTTGTGTCCTCCTCCCAGAGTGCTAAGAACCTTGGCGTGATCCTGGACAACACCCTGTCATTCTCCACTAACATCAAGGCGGTGACCCGATCCTGTAGGTTCATGCTCTACAACATTCGCAGAGTACGACCCTGCCTCACACAGGAAGCGGCGCAGGTCCTAATCCAGGCACTTGTCATCTCCGGTCTGGATTACTGCAACTCGCTGTTGGCTGGGCTCCCTGCCTGTGCCATCAAACCCCTACAACTCATCCAGAACGCCGCAGCCCGTCTGGTGTTCAACCTTCCCAAGTTCTCTCACGTCACCCCGCTCCTCCGCTCTCTCCACTGGCTTCCAGTTGAAGCTCGCATCCGCTACAAGACCATGGTGCTTGCCTACGGAGCTGTGAGGGGAACGGCACCTCCGTACCTTCAGGCTCTGATCAGGCCCTACACCCAAACAAGGGCACTGCGTTCATCCACCTCTGGCCTGCTCGCCTCCCTACCTCTGAGGAAGCACAGTTCCCGCTCAGCCCAGTCAAAACTGTTCGCCGCTCTGGCACCCCAATGGTGGAACAATCTCCCTCACGATGCCAGGACAGCGGAGTCAATCACCACCTTCCGGAGACACCTGAAACCCCACCTCTTTAAGGAATACCTGGGATAGGATAAAGTAATCCTTCTAACCCCCCCCCCTTTAAAAGATTTAGATGCACTATTGTAAAGTGGTTGTTCTACTGGATATTATAGGTGAATGCACCAATCTGTAAGTCGCTCTGGATAAGAGCGTCTGCTAAATGACTTAAATGTAAATGTAAAACCCCTAGACAGATCGTAACAGGATGTGGAATTCTGAATTGCGGACTCAACTTCATCACTTTGCCTTTAAATCACACCCTGAGCTATGGTTCATTGAGCACTTCCTATTGCTTCCACTAGATGTCCCCAGTCTTTACAAAGTGGTTTGAGTCTTCTACTGTGAAAACTGACAGAATGAGAGTCTGTGGAACGTGGTCACATGGGGAGGGCCATCACCATTATGACGCGGGCGCCCCTGGCTACCCTCCCCTTTCGAAATGTTTTGAAAGACAATGCAATTGTCCCCCTTGAATATTATTGGAGCTCTGGTTGAAAAAGGCCCTAAAGATTTATGTTATACAACGTTTGACATGTTTGAACAAACTTAAATATATATTTTTTCCATTTTGGTAAGAGAGGAGTCCCGCGGACGATGGTACATTTGGTGCAGCCTTCAGAACGCGCTAACAAGAAGAAGCTATTGGGACATAAAGGATTAACTTTTTCGAACGAAAATACATTTCTTGTGGACCTGGGATTTCTGGAAGTGCCTTCTGATGAAGATAGTCAAAGGTAAGGGATTATTGACAATAGTATACAAGAGTAGATTTGATATGCGATTGTTCCAAGATGGCGCTGACCTGTAACGGTAGCCTATTTTTCTGAGTATCGCATCCCCTTTTATCGCAGTGTCATTACCCAGTAAAGTTATTTTTAAATCTGGCATTACAGGTGCTTTCAAGAGATGTCAATCTATAAATCTTAGAATGACAATATTACCTTTTTAAAATTTTTCGAATAGTAATTTAGTAAATTGTAGCGCTCTTTCACCGGATGCATTTGAGGGAAAATAGTTAGTCAACGTCACGCGCCGATGTAAAATGCTGTTTTTATATATAAATATGAACTTTATCAAACAAAAGAATGCATGTATTGTGTAACATGATGTCCTAGGAGTGTCATCTGATGAAGATTGTCAAAGGTTAGTGCTGCATTTAGCTGTTTTTTGGTTATTTGTGATGCATGTGGTTGGTCGGAAAATGGCTATGTGGCTACTTTTACGATATACTCCTCTAACATAATCTAATGTTTTGCTTTTGCTGTAAAGCCTTTTTGAAATCGGACAACGTGGTTCGATTCAGGAGAGGTGTATCTATAAAACGATATAAAATAGTCCTACATTTGAAAAAATATATATATTCAATTTTGTTATGAATATGGCGATAGGATTTTTCGCTGGATGTTGATCCCGCATACGGGACGGAGACCAGTCGGCTATGTCATTCTGTCCATTTTACTTCTGTAAAGACTAGACTATCTACTGAAGAGCCTATTTGAACTGTTTGTCAAGGAATATATATTCTGAGCACTTGAATCAAAGGACAATTCCATGCATTTAGCACATTATCCATATCAAGTCACATGTTACAAATATAGACTGGTTTGTCAATGCGCTGCGAGCAGCTTTAAAAACTGTACGTGGAGAAAACAATGGATTTCATTTCCAACGCTTAAAACACTTGGCCATTGCGGCTGTGGGAATCAAAGGAAAGTGATGAGGAGAAAGCACAAGTGGGCTATATACGCTTCGAGCAAGGTTAAAACATGTGTGGGGAGACCCCATTGAAATTCAGGTCCAACGTCTGAAAAAGTCGGCCGTTGCAGCTGTTGGAATTCAAGTAAAGTAATTGGGATTTGGAAACAGACATCATTGGTGCAAAATGGTAAACTTGATTGCACGACATATTGATCTTATTGTGCCAAATCACTTCTTAACCACTCGGCCATCACAGCTTTCTGAATAAGCTGACACAAAGACAAAATTATTCTGAGCACTTGAATCACTGGACAAGTCCATGCATTAAAACGATTATCCGTATCAAGTCACCAAGGATATGTTAAAAACAAGGAATGGTTCACCACAGCGCTGCGAGCGGGGTACGAACCTGCGCAGGGAGAACCCATTGGATTTCAAGTCCAACGCCTTAACCACTCGGCCATCGCAGCTCCCTATATTAACTATCAGGCCTTAAAACCTGTTGGGGATAGGGGGTAGTATTTGCACGGCCAGATAAAAAACGTACCCGATTTTATCTGGTTACTACTCCTGCCCAGTAACTAGAATATGCATATAATTAGTAGATTTGGATAGAAAACACTAAAGTTTCTAAAACTGTTTGAATGGTGTCTGTGAGTATAACAGAACTCATATGGCAGTCAAAACCCTGAGACAAATCCTAACAGGAAATGGAAATCTGATGTGTGGAATCACTTTAAACCTTTGCCATTGAAACACACAGGGACTTATTAATCACTTCCTAAGGCTTCCACTAGATGTCAACAGTCTTTACAAAGTGGTTTGAGTCTTCTATGGTAGAAACTGACCCAAAGAGAGGCTTGGAGAGGGCCATTACTACTATGACGTGGGTGCCCATGGGAACCCTTTTGTTCCAAAACCTTTAGTAAGACAATGCAATCGTCCACCTTGAATATTATTGAAGCTCTGGTTGAAGAAGGCCCTAAAGATTTATGTTATACAACGTTTGACATGTTTGAACAAACGTAAATATATATTTTTTGCACATTCGTGACGACAAGTCCCGCGCGCTTCAGTACATTATTAGTAACCTTCGGAACGCGCTAACAAGAAGGAACTATTGGGACATAAATTATTAACTTTTTCGAACAAAACTACATTTGTTGGGGACCTGGGATTCCTGGAAGTGCCTTTTGCCTTCTGATGAAGATAATCAAAGATAAGGGAATATTTACAATAGTATATTTGATTTTAGATGGTTCCAAGATGGCGCTAACATGTATCGCCTAGCCTATTTTTCTGAGCATACCACGTCGTTTATTGCAAAGTGTGATTTCCCAGTAAAGTTATTTTTAAATCTGGCAATGCGGTTGCATTCACGAGATGTTAATATTGTCATTCAAAGAATTATAGATTACATTTTAACAATGTTTTCAAATAGTAATTTTGTAAATTGTAGCGCTGATTCACCGGAAGCATTTGAGGGAAAATATTTTATGAACGTCACACGCCGATGTAAAATGCTGTTTTTATATATATATATATATGAACTTTATCGAACAAAAAATGCATGTATTGTGTAACATGATGTCCTAGGAGTGTCATCTGATGAAGATTGTCAAAGGTTAGTGCTGCATTTAGCTGTGTTTTGGGTATTTGTGATGCATCTAGTTGCTTTGAAAATGGCAGTGTGATTTGTTTTTGGCAGGGTACTCTCCTAACATAATCTAATGTTTTGCTTTTGCTGTAAAGCCTTTTTGAAATCGGACAACGTGGTTCGATTCAGGAGAGGTGTATCTATAAAATGGTGTAAAATAGTCATATGTTTGAGAAATTGAAGTTATAGCATTTATGAGGTTTTGTATTTCGCGCGACGCGATTCCACTGGCTGTTGAATAGGGTGGGACGCAAGCATCCCACGTTCCCAGACAGGTTAAAGGGAGTAGTACCCAGCATTGTACGAGATCTTACATTTTTTGGCAAATTCTCACATGGAATACCCATAATTTCTCAGAACAAGAATAGACTGACGAGTTTCAGAAGAAAGTTATTTGTTTCTGGCCATTTTGAGCCTACAATCCAACCCACAAATGCTGATGCTCCAGATACTCAACTAGTCTAAAGATGGCCAGTTTTATTGTTTCTTTAATCAGAACAACAGTTTTCAGCTGTGCTAACATAATTGCAAAAGGGTTTTCTAATGATCAATTAGTCTTTTAAAATGATACATTTAGATTAGTTAACACAACGTGCCATTGGAACACAGGAGTGATGGTTGCTGATAATGGGCCTCTGTACGCTTATGTAGATATTCCATAAAAAATCAGCAGTTTCCAGCTACAATAGTCATTTACAACATTAACCTGTTAGGGCTAGGGGCAGTATTTACACCGCCGGATAAAAAACGTACCCGATTTAATCTGGTTACCACTCCTACCCAGTAACTAGAATATGCATATACTTATTAGATATGGATAGAAAACACCCTAAAGTTTCTAAAACTGTTTGAATGGAGTCTGTGAGTATAACAGAACTCATATGGCAGGCAAAAACCTGAGAGATTCCTTTACAGGAAGTGGCCTGTCTGACCATTTATTGGCTTTCTTTGACATCTCTTTCCAAAATAAAGGATCTCTGCGGTAACGTGACACTTCCCACGGCTCCCATAGGCTCTCAGAGCCCGGGAAAAAACAGAATGTCGTCATTGCAGCCCCAGGCTGAAGCACATTATCGCCTTTGGCAAGTGGCCGATCAGTAGACAAAGGGCTTAGGCTCGTGCACTGGCCGCCCCCGCCTTTCTGTTTTTCCCTCTATTTACCGAAACGCAGATTCCCGGTCGGAATATTATCGCTTTTTTACGAGATAAATTGCATAGAAATTGATTTTAAACAGCGGTTGACATGCTTCGAAGTACGGTAATGGAATATTTAGAATTTTTTTGTCACAAATTGTGCCATGCTCGTGACCCTTATTTACCATTCGGATAGTGTCTAGAACGCACGAACAAAACGCCGCTGTTTGGATATAACAATGGATTATTTGGGACCAAACCAACATTTGTTATTGAAGTAGAAGTCCTGGGAGTGCATTCTGACGAAGAACACCAAAGGTAATAACATTTTTGTTATAGTAAATCTGATTTTGGTGAAGGCTAAACTTGCTGGGTGTCTAAATAGCTAGCCCGTGATGGCTGGGCTATGTACTTAGAACATTGCAAAATGTGCTTTCACCAAAAAGCTATTTTAAAATCGGACATATCGAGTGCATAGAGGAGTTCTGTATCTATAATTCTTAAAATAATTGTTATGCTTTTTGTGAACGTTTTATCGTGAGTAATTTAGTAAATTGTTAGTAAATTCCCCGGAAGTTTGCGGGGGGTATGCTAGTTCTGAACGTCACATGCTAATGTAAAAAGCTGTTTTTTGATATAAATATGAACTTGATTGAACAAAACATGCATGTATTGTATAACATAATGTCCTAGGTGTGTCATCGGATGAAGATCATCAAAGGTTAGTGCTGCATTTAGCTGTCTTCTGGGTTTTTGTGACATTATATGCTAGCTTGAAAAATGGGTGTCTGATTATTTCTGGCTGTGTACTCTGCTGACATAATCTAATGTTTTGCTTTCGTTGTAAAGCCTTTTTGAAATCGGACAGTGTGGTTAGATTAACGAGAGTCTTGTCTTTAAATAGCTGTAAAATAGTCATATGTTTGAGAAATTGAAGTAATAGCATTTCTAAGGTATTTGAAAATCGCGCCACGGTGGGACGATTTGGTGCCACCTAGCCCAGAGAGGTTTTAACAATGTATTTCTGATCAATTTGATGTTATTTTAATGGACAAAAGAAATGAGCTTTTCTTTCAAAAAATAGGACATTTCTAAGTGACCCCAAACTTTTGAACAGTAGTATACACACACAAAGTAGTAGGCTTTTCCAATGGAAATACTGTTGCCTTTCATGCAGGGAGTAATCAATCATACATTTTCTCAGGATAGAAACCAGTAGCAAACGTCTGAACTAGCAGGTGCAAAAACGTCTGTTTCAAATTCGCAGTAAATAAAAAGTGTAGCAAAATGCTTGTGCTTCTAGTTCCGACAATGCAGTAATATCTAACACATTCACAACAACTACCTTATACACACACAAATGTGAAGGGATGAATAAGAATATTTACATATAAATATATGGATGAGCGATGGCCATGTGGCATAGGCAAGATGTAGTAGATGGAGAGGGCTGAGAATGCACCCTTGTGGGGCCACAGTGTTGAGGATCAGCGGGGTGGAGATGTTGTTTCCTACCTTCACCACCTGGGGGTGGCCCGTCAGAAAGTCCAGGACCCAGTTGCACAGGGCGGGGTCGAGACCCAACAGCATTCTTACGTAGGTATTCATCTTGTCCAGATGGGATAGGGCAGTGTGATGGTGATTGCATCGTCTGTGGACCTATTGGGGAAGTAAGAAAATTCGAGTGGGTCTAGGGTATCAGGTAGGGTGGAAGTGATATGTTCCTTGACTAGTCTTTCAAAGCACTTCATGATGACAGAAGTGAGTGCAACGGGGCGATAGTCATTTAGTGGTGGCCATCTTGAAGCATGTGGGGACAGCAGACTGGGATAGGGATTGACTGAATATGTTCGTAAACACACCAGCTAGTTGGTCTGTGCATGCTCTGAGGACGCGGCTAGGGATGCCATCTGGGCCGGCAGCCTTGCGAGGTTAACACATTTAAATGTTTTACTCACGTTGGCCACGGAGAAGGTGAGCCCACAGGGTTTGGTAGCGGGCCGTGTCATTAGTACTGTATTATCCTCAAAGCGAGCAAAGAAGTTGTTTAATTTGTCTGGGAGCAAGACGTCGATGTCCGCGACAGGGCTGGTTTTCTTTTTGTAGTCCGTGATTGACTGAAGACCCTGCCACATACGTCTCATGTTTGAGCCATTGAATTGCGACTACTTTGTCGCTATACTGACGCTTTGTTTGTTTGATTGCCTTGTGGAGGGAATAGCTGCACTGTTTGTATTCGCTCATGTTTCCAGTCGCCTTGCCGTGATTAAAAGGGGTGGTTCGAGCTTTCAGTTTTGCGCGGATGCTGCCATCCATCCATGGTTTCTGGTTAGGAAAGCTTTTAATAGTCACAGTGGGTATGGCATCTCCAATGCACTTGCTAATTAACTCGCTCACCAAGTCAGCGTATACATCAATGTTATTGTCTGAGGCTATCCGGAACATATCCCAGTACACGTGATCGAAGCAATCTTGAAGCGTGGAATCCGATTCTTCAGACCAACGTTGGATGGACCTGAGCATGGGCGTTTCCTGTTTTAGTTTCTGTCTGTAGGCCTGGAGCAACAAAATGGAGTCATTGTCAGATTTGCCGAAGGCAGGGCGGGGGAGGGCTTTGTATGCATCGCGGAAGTTAGAGTACCAATGATCCAGAGATTGGACATTGGACACATGCTCGAAAGCGGTGGATAGTGTGCTCGCCTTCTGAGTCTGACCAGTACGCCTCTCCTGCGGCAACCGCGTTGTTTTGGGTCGGCCTCTGGGATAAGATCTCATGTCCAGGGTGGAGGTCCGAACAAAGGATCCGCTTCGGGAAAGACGTATTCCTGGTCGTAATGTTGGTAAGTTGGTAAGCTTTTATATCTAATAGTTCTTCCCTGCCGTATGTAATAACACTTGAGATTTCCTGGGCTAGCAATGTAAGAAATATTACATAAAATAATACATTTAACAAACCAAATTACTGCATAGTTTCCTAAGGACCTGAAGTGAGGCGACCATCTCTGTCGGTTCCAAAAATTTCGTGACCATCACGACCACAATAAATGAACAGAGCTCAAACTCACATCATAATGGCGCACACGCTCTTTTACAAACTCGGTCAAAAGGACCGCATTTTAGCCAACAAAATACAGTAATCGCTTTGAAAGTCTTTTTTTTGGATACGGACACTCTTCCAGTTTGTTCTGACATCACCAATGTCGGTGTGTCTATCGAATTTTATTTTGTTTTCTCTGAATTCTGGACGCCAATGACTCTGTAGGCTACTCAATGTTTTTTTTAATGTTATTCGATAGCAGTTGAACTGTGAAAGTGGAGCATAAATGATAGGTGCACTGGGCAATCATTGGTCTTTTGGAAAGGGCATGTGTGTCACGGTTGTTGGGATAGACGGACCAAGGCGCAGCGTGATTCGAGTTCCACATCTTTTATTAGTGAAACTTAAACAAAACAATAAACAAACAACGACCATGAAGTAACAGAGCGCACATCAGCACTCAACAAAACAATATCCCACAACCCAGGTGGGAACAATGGAGAACTTAAGTATGATCCCCAATTAGAGACAAAGAACATCAGCTGCCTCTAATTGGGAACCATACCAAGAGTACCAACATAGAAATGAAAAGACTAGAACACCCCCTAGTCACACCCGGACCTACAACACCATAGAGAACCAAGGGCTCTCTATGGTCAGGGCGTGACAGTAACCCCCCAAAGGTGTGAACTCCGGCCGCAAAACCTGAAACCAAATGGGGAGGGTAGGGGGGGTGACTAGTGTCGGTGGCGGCTCCGGTGCGGGTCGCCGCCCCCGCCCAGACCCCGGATCCGGCCATGGCGCCGGGCTGAACGCCGTGCCTGGACTGGGCACCGGCGCAGAGGAAGGCTCCAGCCATGGAGTGGGACTGGACGCCGTGCCTGGACTGGGCACCGGCGCAGAGGAAGGCTCCGGCCATGGAGTTGGATTGGCCGCCGTGCCTGGACTGGGCACCGGCGCAGAGGAAGGCTTTGGCCTTGGAGCGGGACTGGACGCCGTGCCTGAACTGGGCACCTGCGCAGAGGAAGGCTCCTGCCATGGAGCGGGACTGGACGCCGTGCCTGGACTGGGCACCGGCGCAGAGGAAGGCTCCGGCCATGGAGCTGGATTGGCCGCCGTGCCTGGACTGAGCACCGGCGCAGAGGAGGGCTCCTGCCATGGAGCGGGACTGGACGCTATGCCTGGACTGGGCACCGGCACAGAGGAAGGCTCCTGCCATGGTGAGGGACTGGACACCATGCCTGGACTGGGCACCGGCGCAGAGGGAGGCTCCTGCCAGGGAACGGGACCGGACACCGTGCCTGGACTGAGCATCGGCGCAGGTTGCACCAGACTGATGACACCCACTTCAGGGCGAGTGCGGGGAGCTGGCACAGATGGCACCGGACTGGTGTCACGCTTTTCAGCACGCCTGCGCTGCAGCATACTTTATCAACCTATGGAACAAAACAACCCTATATTTTGGGTTAGGGTAGGGTAATGGAACAAAACAACCCTATATATTGGGTTAGGATAGGGTAATGCAGCTGTACTGAGCTTAGTTCTATATTCTACTCTTCAAGACTCAATGGGTATCAGCCGGTCCCAATTTGGTCCCTACCACACCACCTTGACCTTACCTTTGACTTTACCTTTCTGTTTGCAAATGTGAATGGTCTGGAAAGGTATGAGCATTGGTGCTTCTACCATACTTCTTAGACCAGGGGGCTCCCAAACCTTTTTGCTTCGTGACCCACTATTTGAGGCGTCTTCAGTCGCTAATTTCCTGCAATTCTACACATTTTGACATGGCTAAAGCTGTGTTCTTATGCTCCAAACATAACACAATCAATGGTGGGCTTGATTGCCTAGCTATTATTTTGTTGATTTGTCAGTTCTCAAATATTATAGGCTATTATTTAAAAACATATAGGCCCATTATCTCCTCTACATACTTTATATCTGGTTTTAGTTGTTTAAGTTTACACTGAAAGCATTTTTCCATCCTAAAAATGTATATAAAAAAAGGTATTAGTATTTTTTGTTGTTGCAATGCACAAAAATGGTCATCCTGCGACCCACAAGTGGGTCCCGACCCACAGTTTGGGAACCACTGGCCTAGACTATACCTTACATATCTGCAAACAAGGGGAATGGGTAGGTAACTAGGTATCATTGAAATGACCATTGAACAGCAGTAAATATTACAGATTACACCTTTAATTAATATCTGAACTTTGACCCCTATAACCTTTCCCCCCTGTAATATCATTAGCATCCGTGCAGTGGGTACGGCGACGGTGGACATGTGTCTGGTGGCCACGGCCGGAGCGGACGCTTACTACCACATTGGCATGCACTGCTGGGACATCGCTGCCTCCGCTCTCATTGTCAAGGAATCCGACGGAGTGATCATTGACACCGATGGTATATGATGTCTGTGACATTCTGTTCTGTCTTACACTAAACAGAATGGATGCTTAAATAATTTCAGCTTCTTGACTATGTAGAATATTTATTAACCCTTTACCCTCGTGGGAATTGGCCTTTATGGATAGGGCTACATTGAAATGTTTGTTACAGAAAGAATATCAAAAGCATATTCATAACCATTGTAGCAATTTAAAGGAAACAGTTTGGAGATCATGGAAAAAGTATTACACCATGTGGGTACACAACAGTTCACCTGACAAGACTGAATCCAAACATTACACTGTTGATTTTATGTGCATTTTACATTTACTGCTGCATTAATGAAATCTGAATATCCTCTGGATACATTCAGTAACATGATGAGAATATTCCTGGACAATGTGTTGTAGGTGCATCATAAGACAAGAGAATTACAAGGGTTTGAGACAGAGGACTAACTGGTGTCTCCAAGTGGACACACACACACACACCTCCAAAGTGTGCACAGTTCCTAAGCAATTTCAATGCACTTTTATGACTCAAAGAAGAGTCTTCAACTTATAGAACGCTCTTAGAAAAAAGGGTTCCAAAGGGGTTCTTCGGCTGTCCCCATAGGAAACCCCTTTTTGGTTCCACATAGAACCTTTTTTGGTTCCAGGTAGAACTCTTTTGGGTTCCATGTAGCACCCTCTGTGTAAAGGGTTCTACATGGAACTCAAAAGGGTTCTACCTGGAACCAAAAAAGGTTCTCATATGGGGACAGCTGAAGAACCCTTTTAGATTCTAGATAGCGCCTTTTTTTCCTAAGAGTGTACTTGTTTGAGCTCTCCTAGCTGTGCCGTTGAGGAACTAGAGTAAGCTGGTAGTTGTTTCATTTGGAACACAATCACCGCCATCACACAATTACAGTTGTTGTATACGCAATCCAAAAAAAACGGTCCATTATAAATCGCAATCTGGGTCAGGTGGGCATCATTTGAAAGCTTGTTCTGTTGCCAACACGACTAGCTAAGTTATAAAAATATGATCTTACAGTGTTAGGCTTTCACAAGGCATTTAAGAGAAACTGATTGTTTGGTGCTCACAGCAAGGAGTCATGAAATCAAATCAAATTTTATTGGTCACATACACATGGTTAGCAGATGTTAATGCGAGTGTAGCGAAATGCTTGTGCATCTAGTTCCAACAGTGCAGTAATATCTAACATGTAATCTAACAATTCCCCAACAACTACCTAATACACACAAATCTAAAGGGGTCAATGAGAATATGTACATATAAATATATGGATGAGTGATGGCCGAACGGCATAGGCAAGGTGCAATAGATGGTATAAAATACAGTATATACATATGACATGAGTAATGTAAGATATGTAAACATTATTAAAATGGCATTATCTAAAGTGGCATTGTTTAAAGTGACTAGTGATCCAATTGTTAAAGTGGCCAGTGATTGGGTCCCAATGTAGGCAGCAGCCTCTCTGAGTTAGTGATGGCTGTTTAGCAGTCTGATGGCCTTGAGATAGAAGCTGTTATTCAGTCTCTTGATGCACCTGTACTGACCTCGCCTTCTGGATGGTAACGGTGTGAACAGGCAGTGGCTCGGGTGGTTGTTGTCCTTGATGATCTTTTTGGCCTTCCTGTGACATCGGGTGCTGTAGGTGTCATGGAGGGCAGGTAGTTTGCTCCCGGTAATTTGTTGTGCAGACCGCACCACCCTCTGGAGAGCCTTGCGGTTGAGGGCGGTGCAGTTGCCATACCAGGCTGTGATACAGCCCGACAGGATGCTTTCGATTGCGCATCTGTAAATGTTTCTTAGGGTTTTGGTTGACAAGACAAATTTCTTCAGCCTCCTGAGGTTGTATAGGTGCTGTTGCGCCTTCTTCTGTGTGGGTGGACTATTTCAGTTTGTCTGTGATGTGTACGCCGAGGAACTTAAAACTTTCCACCTTCTCCACTGCTGTCCCTTCGATGTGGATAGGGGGGTGCACCCTCTGCTGTTTCCTGAAGTCCACAATCATCTCCTTTGTTTTGTTGACGTTGAGTGAGAGGTTGTTTTCCTGACACCACACTCCGAGTGTCCTCACCTCCTCCCTGTAGGCTGTCTCGTCATTGTTGGTAATCAAGCCCACTAATGTTGTGTCATCTGCAAACTTGATGATTGAGTTGGAGGCGTGCATGGCCACGCAGTCATGGGTGAACAGGGAGTACAGGAGGGGTCTGAGCACGCACCCTTGTGGGGCCCCAGTGTTGAGGGTCAGAGAAGTGGAGATGTTGTCTCCTACCTTCACCACCTGGGGGCGGCCCGTCAAAGTCCAGGACCCAGTTGCACAGGGCGGGGTTGAGACCCAGGGCCTCCAGCTTGATAATGAGCTTGGAGGGTACTATGGTGTTGAATGCTGAGCTGTAGTCAATGAACAGCATTTTTACATAGGTGTTCCTCTTGTCCAGATGGGATAGGGCAGTGTGCAGTATGATGGCGATTGCATCGTCTGTGGACCTGTTGGTGCGGTATGCAAACTGAAGTGGGTCTAGGGTGGCTGGTAAGGTGGAGATGATATGGTTCTTGACTAGTCTCTCAAAGCACTTCATGATGACAGAAGTGAGTACTACGGGGCGGTAGTCATTTAAATCAAATCAAATCTTCTTGTCACATGCGCCGAATACAACAGGTGTAGACCTTACAGTGAAATGCTTACTTACAAGCACTTAACCAACAATGCAGTTTTAAGAAAATGCCTAAAAAAAGTAAGAGATAAGAAAAACAAATAATAATTAATAATTATAATTAGAGCAGCAGTAAATAACAATAGCGGGGCTATATACAGGGGATACTGGTATATTTAATTCAGTTATCTTTGCCTTCTTGGGTACAGGAACAATGGTGGCCATCTTGAAGCATGTGGGGACAGCAGACTGGGATAGGGAGCGATTGAATATGTCCGTAAACACACCAGCCACCTAGTATGCGCATGCTCTGAGGATGGGGCTAGGGATGCCGTCTGCAGTCCTTGTTAGCGGGCCGCGACGGTGGCACTGTATTATCCTCAAAGCGAGCAAAGAAGGTGTTTAGTTTGTCTGGAAATGTGACGTCGGTGTTGTGGCTGGTTTTCTTGTTGTAGTCCATGATTTCCTTTAGACCCTGCCACATACGTCTCGTGTCTGAGCTGTTGAATTACGACTCCACTTTGTCCCTGTACCGGCATTTCGCTTGTTTGATTGCCTTGGGGAGGGAATACCTACACTGTTTATATTCAGCCTTATTCCCAGACCTCTTTCCAGGGTTAAATGCGGTGGTTCGCGCTTTCAGTTTTGCGTGAATGCCGCCATCCATCCATTGTTTCTGGTTTTTTTTATGTATTATTTCTTACATTGTTACCCCAGGAAATCTTAAGCCTTATTACATACAGCCCGGGAAGAACTATTGGATATAAGAGCGACGTCAACTTACCAACATTACGACCAGGAATACAACTTTCCCGAAGTGGATCCTATGTTTGAACCACCACCCAGAACAATGGATCTAATCCCAGAAGCCGACCCAAGACAACGGCACCGCAGAAGAGGCAGACGGAGCGGCCTCCTGGTCAGGCTCCGTAGATGTGCACATCGCCCACCGCTCCTGAGTATACTACTCGCCAATGTCCAGTCTCTTGACAACAAGGTAGACAAAATTCGAGCCAGGGTGGCCTTCCAGAGAGACATCAGAAATTGTAATATCCTCTGTTTCACGGAAACATGGCTTTCTCGGGATATGTTGTCGGAATCGGTTCAGCCACCGGGCTTCTCCATGCATTGCACCGACAGATAAACACCTCTCTGGGAAGAGGAAGGGCGGGGGTGTATGCTTCATGATTAACGACTCATTGGTGTAATCATACCAACATACAGGAACTCAAGTCCTTCTGCTCACCGACCTAGAATTCCTTCCAATCAAATGCCGGCCATATTACCTCCCAAGAGCATTCAGGTGCGTGTGCTGCGACAAATTTTCTTCACAATAAACAACCAGGTTCATTCTTTTCAGAACAACCCAGGGTATGGCGCCATGTAATCTGGTAACTGTACATCAAACAGTGATCATTGACACTGTACTGTATATGACATGAGTTTTATGATATGGAAATGTAATGTGCACATATGGACTCATGGCTTTTGCTTGCTTGTATGACATCAAAATACATTGAGGCTTCTTAATTTACAGCATCACTCAGACAACATAACATTTGCAAAAGTTGTTCAATTACTAAGAGGGATGGGTAACTTCTTGTCGTGCACGGTGCTCAAATTCAGAACGGCTGTTAGTCAAAACCCATACAGAGCTGTGAAGCGCAGAACCTATGGTCTGACGCTATGTATAGCATGTTATTGTACAGACACTACATTTGCAATTTAGGCAGTTATAAGTTCCCAAATGTGCCATTTTCAACCCAATAATACAGGTACGAGTTTAAAAGGGCTCAGCATACATTACAGACAAAAAAAAAAAAAGAAACATGCTAGTAAGGTAGTAGGAACTCAGGTGTGTTCAGAAACGCATAGCGCTATATAACACTAATGTTACAATGTCAATTCATGAGCCATATCTTTTGGACATCAATGTCAATTGTGAAGATGTTCAGAAGTCTCCATCTTGTATCCACTGAAGTGTTACTCCTCTTCATCCCATCAGGCACTGTGTTTGACATGATGTCAAGGAAGGTTATCGCAGCGAACAGCTCGGCCGTAGCCAATCGAAACGCACAGGTGGTCCAGGCCTTCCCCTGTACCCATGACGGCGAGGATCCTAAAGCCAAGTGCACCTGTGGGACGCCTAGCAACGGACACAGCGTTCAAAACGGACATTAGGCACGGCACTGCGTTCTCCTATTTTAGCCATTTAACAATGAACCACCATTGTTTTGGAGAGGTGCATCTTCGTGAAATAAAGGCCAATTTAATTGAATATACAAATGTGTGGTTTCTCATCCTTGAGGTTATGCTGCCACCTACTGTTTGTATTTTACCTACATGTCTTACCATTGACGTAGTGAAACTAAATTGTTATAATAACGTCACACTACATTTATGCAGTAATGCCATATAATGTCAATCCCATATCGGTCAAATAAAATCACAGAACGGTTTTGGGTACAGTAAAATTCTGCTACCATATTCAGGTAGATTACATTTTTTTCAGAATAAACACAGACACTGTTATAACGTTTAGGCTACACATTAAATTCTTGTTTTGGTTTTCTTTTGGTGAGGCCACCATTTCATTTAATGAATGCATTGATGCCTGCCTATATCAGATGGATGCCGAATCTGGTCTCATTACATAAGACAGAGGGGTTAATTAAGGCATAAAAACGAAAGTAGGGTGGTTGATCAGGGTGCATGCATGGACGTGAAGGAGATGTGTCTCGCTGCATGAGGTAAATGGTGGTCGCACCAGATACTGACTGGTTTTCTGATCCACGCCCCTACCTTTTAATTTTTTTTAATTTTTTTTTTTTAATCTGTGACCAACTGATGCATATCTGTATTCCCAGTCATGTGAAATCCATAGATTAGGACGTAATGCATTTATTTCAATTGACTGATTTCACTTTATGAACTGTATGAACTCAGTCACATCTTTGGAATTGTTACATAGTTGTGTTTGAAGTTTCGTTCAGTATTGCTAATGCGGTGCATTGGCGTAACACTGGCCAGTAAGCGGCAGCACATACCTGTCATTCGTCTTGTTGGGCAAACTAGTCAAGCATCTGAAGAAGACGATTTAATGCGGAAGTAGTGGCTTATTGACTTTTTCCAGCTCGATCTACTATCGGTGAGATTTTAGTCTCTTTTTTTTCTCGATCATTCTTATGCTATTTGCAGTCTCTTCTTTCCTATTCTGTGCACAGACTAGCTCGATACGTGTTGTGTGTTACATTTAAAGATGGAATGGTTATAAATCCTCGCGTATAGCTCGAGAACTGTTAGGCTAAACCAATCTCGGATCAGTACTGTAAATCGTTTTTAAAATGGATAAACAAGGCTTTATCTGAAAACATTTGCAATGCAAACAGTTTTATTATAGAATATCGCCGCTATTTGTTTTAATTAAATGATTATACCATCATTTGCCAATGTACTTTAACATTCATCCCATCAGTATAGGAACAATCCGTCGTTTTTTTCCTGTAGGGTTGCTATTTTTACAAAGGTCATGCTCTTGGAAAATGGAAATAGCAGGAGGATTTGCCTCAGGTTTCATAAAGCTCTTATTCTGATGGAATTGACAGCATGTTCAGCTCCATTGCTACAAGCACATACTGGACCCAGGATTGTGGTAGCTAGTTTATTTGCAAATTTCACCAACATAACCATAGTATGATCGATCAACTTTGAGGTGTTATTTTATCAATGTTTTATGTATTAAGCAAAACCTTTTCACTGTCTGTTCCACAGCATCCTTTTAAGGACATATTTCTTGGATCAAGGCACCCAACCATGACTGACCTTTGGCAGAATGCCATGGACCATGCTGTGGCTCTGGCCAGGAAAGCAGGATCGGTGAGTGTCTGTCTGTCTGTCTGTCTAACTGACTTTGTGTCTGTCTGTCTGACTTTGTGTCTGTCTGTCTGACTTTTGTGTCTGTCTGACTGAGTTTGTGTTTGAATTTGTGTCAGTCTGTCTGACTTTGTCTGTCTGTCTGTCTGTCTGTCTGTCTGTCTGTCTGTCTGTCTGTCTGTCTGACTTTGTGCCTGTCTGTCTGTCTGTCTGTCTGTCTGTCTGTCTGTCTGTCTGTCTGTCTGTCTGACTTTGTGTCTGTTTGTCTGTCTGTCTTTGTATCTGCCTGTCTTTGTATCTGCCTGTCTTTGTATCTGTCTGTCTTTGTGTCTGTCTGTCTTTGTGTCTGTCTGACTTTGTGTCTGTCTGTCTGTCTTTGTGTCTGTTTGTCTGTCTGTCTGACATTGTCTGTCTGTCTGACTTTGTGTCTGTGTCTGACTTTGTGTCTGTTTGTCTGTCTGACATTGTGTCTGTCTGTCTGACTTTGTGTCTGTCTGTCTGACTTTGTGTCTGTCTGACTTTGTGTCCGTCTGTCTTTGTGTCTGTCTGTCTTTGTGTCCGTCTGTCTTTGTGTCCGTCTGTCTTTGTGTCTATCTGTCTTTGTGTCTGTCTTTGTGTCTGTCTGTCTGAGCGTGTGGTTGTGCTGCTTGTCTTGTGGTTTTCTTCACTGACCTTTTGGTTTCAGACAGAAGTTCCAGCATTCAACTGTGTATCTATCTGCTGCAGCTCGTAAGGGACGCAGTACAGAATGACATGAAGGTTATGTTGAAGAGTTCTTCTGTGGACCTTGTGACTAAAACTGACCAGAAGGTGGAGCAACTCATTATAGACTCTGTGAAGGAGAAATTCCCCACACACAGGTACAATTACTTACTGTGGCTTTGCTTATATAAAGACATATCCTGGGACACACACACACACACTGGCACACTTCTTATAGCCTATGAAAAGGAGAAGGATTTTTACAGGGATATTACAGAACCTCCTGATCAGTATCTGGTGGTGTTCAATCAGATGTTATAAAGGTGATATTATACATGGTGTTCAGTAAGTGTTCAATCAGATGTTATAAAGGTGATATTATACATGGTGTTCAGTAAGTGTTCAATCAGATGTTATAAAGGTGATATTATACATGGTGTTCAGTAAGTGTTCAATCAGATGTTATAAAGGTGATATTATACATGGTGTTCAGTAAGTGTTCAATCAGATGTTATAAAGGTCATATTATACATGGTGTTCAGTAAGTGTTCAATCAGATGTTATAAAGGTGATATTATACATGGTGTTTCTAGATGATGCAGATATTATAAAGGTGTTTCTAGATGATGCAGATATTTTAAAGGTGTTTCTAGATGATGCAGTTATTATAAAGGTGTTTCTAGATGATGCAGTTATTATAAAGGTGTTTCTAGATGATGCAGTTATTATAAAGGTGTTTCTAGATGATGCAGATATTTTAAAGGTGTTTCTAGATGATGCAGTTATTATAAAGGTGTTTCTAGATGATGCAGTTATTATAAAGGTGTTTCTAGATGATGCAGATATTTTAAAGGTGTTTCTAGATGATGCAGTTATTATAAAGGTGTTTCTAGATGATGCAGATATTATAAAGGTGTGTGGTGTTTCTAAATGATGCAGACTATATGGACTTTAATGGAGATAGTTTAGTAGGTAGTGTAACAGAGAGGGGGCGACCTAGACTTGTTCAAATGAAAATGAGCCTTTCAGATTGTCCCACTCTGTTGCAGTCCGTTTCCTTTAGTGCCTTAATGATCATGCACACAGAGAGCTGAACAAACACGGGACGAAGCCGCCTCCCACTTTACATAGAAACAAATGGAGGCGACTGGGGGTTTTCTTTTCCTGTGTGTAAGCGGCTTTATGAACATGACCTTGTTCTCCTTGTGTTGCAGTTTCATAGGCGAGGAGTCGGTGGCTGCTGGAGAGCCCTGTGTTCTAACTGACAACCCGACCTGGATTGTTGACCCGGTAGACGGTACCACTAACTTTGTCCATGGGTAATTTATTAAATTATTGTTATTTTCTCTAAAATGTGATAATCGCTTTGCGTCGATTTTAAATATCTTATCAAACACCTGATTTCCATTTAATCCTATCGTTATTTAGTATGCGCATTTGATCATCTGAACAAAACATTGGTTATCCTATTTAACACTTGTCTTTCTGAAATCCATTGCTTCCACAGATATCCATTTGTTGCCGTGTCTATTGGCTTTGCAGTCAACAGAAAGGCAAGTTTTCCTATTTAATCATTCAGAGTTTTTCTTAGCCTAGAGAACTCACGAGACGTTTCATTCTTCATACTTCATTTTAAATTGCCAAGTTTTTCACCCACACGAGTAAATCTGCAACATAATTATTGTTGACAACAGTACTCTCGAACAATTACGGTAATTTAAAACCAAACTCTTTTTTTTTGGTCCTTGCATTCTGTGTTTCATAAATTCGATTTTTTTTTTTAAATGGTCAACTATGATCATCTATGTTTAAACCAGAATAATGTTGGAGATCAGTAATGTGTATTTATCACCAGTCATTAAAGGGGCTGTAAAAGTCTCTAAAATGTTATTGAATTTAGATTTCTCTTTTGGTTTTTTGAATTGTGGTCGATTGTGTTCCCTAACCTCTTTCACGGTGTATACGGGGGTATTGAATCCCTGTTCAGATTGCCACTGCAACAAGACATTCCTTTCTTGTTTCC
This sequence comes from Salmo trutta, assembly GCF_901001165.1. Classification (NCBI taxonomy): domain Eukaryota; kingdom Metazoa; phylum Chordata; class Actinopteri; order Salmoniformes; family Salmonidae; genus Salmo; species Salmo trutta. The sequence goes on along the minus strand of NC_042987.1, from coordinate 38,866,987 downwards.
CTCAGCTGGAGTTTGGAGTGGTGTACAGCTGCATAGAAGACAAGATGTACACAGCCAGGAAAGGGAAGGGAGCCTTCTGCAATGGACAGCTCCTTAATGTGTCGGACCAGAAAGGTTCAGTAGTTAGTTCAACCAGGGCATCTATAGTGCTGTATAATACTAGTATTACTATGTCTCTCTGAATTCATTACTATTCATATTTTCCTTTACTATAAACCAGTGTTTCCCAATCTTTTATTTGGTGAGAAGCCACATATTTACATTTCCGTACTCCATTTGTGCTGAGTCCAGATTTACATTGTAGCCCTGCATTTAAACTAGTATTTCATTTTTGTTAAAATAAGCATTACAATTCATAAGCATTACAATTCATAAGCATTTGCAACATCTTTAGTACTTAACACAAATTTGTAAGCCTTTATACACATCATCATTCAATTCTGACCTACTTCCCTCCTCACACTCCCCTGCTTACCTTACCTCCCTGTCTCTCTTACCCTGTCTATCCAATAAACCTGAAATAGGAATGTCACTGAAGTGCTGCACTTTCTCATTGCAGAAATCAGCCAGTCTATCATTGCTACTGAGTTTGGTTCCAACAGAGACACAGAGGTGGTTGACAAAATCTTCTCCAGCATGAGGAAGATCCTGTGTTTACCCATCCACGGGTAAGAATGCCCTGGTCACATTTAGAATTACATCCACGGGTAAGAATGCCCTGGTCACATTTAGAATTACATCCACAGATAAGAATGCCCTGGCCACGCTTAGAATTACATCCACAGGTAAGAATGCCCTGGCCACGTTTAGAATTACATCCACAGGTAAGAATGCCCTGGCCACGTTTAGAATTACATCCACAGGTAAGAATGCCATGGACACGTTTAGAATTACATCCACAGGTAAGAATGCCATGGACACGTTTAGAATTACATCCACAGATAAGAATGCCCTGGCCACGTTTAGAATTACATCCACAGATAAGAATGCCCTGGCCACATTCCCGAATGGCATACTTCCATACTTCTTAGTAGGCATTGCGTGGAGGCCAAGTATGTAATAGTTTGCTTGAAAGACTAGGATGGCATACTACATTAGCTGAGAAATGAGTATGGGACCACTCTGCATACTATTCAGGAAGTTTGTTTTCACATTTGGTATCCCAGAATGTATCGTATTGCTAGCGGAAAAACCTTCGTACCATCAGATAAGACTCTGCTCTGTGTGGGTAACTTGATGACACTAACCCTAACCGAGACGCTGGAAAAGACTTGTGTTAGCAATAGTCTTGTCCAATAAGAAATGCTCGTTTTAGTTGTCCGTTGTAAAACATTTTGTTACGGTAATGAACACAACCTCTCTCTGTCCATCTTCCTAGGATTCGAGGTGTGGGCACAGCAGCCACAAACATGTGTCTGGTGGCGTCGGGTTGCGTAGAGGCCTACTACGAGATAGGGATACACTGTTGGGACATCGCTGCCGGGGCCATCATAGTCACAGAGGCAGGGGGCGTCCTCATGGATGTAGATGGTACGTCACTATGTATCCCAGATAGCACATAGACCTCTGCCCAACATTTGGGCTCCTAAGTGGCGCAGGCGGTCTAAGACACTGCATCTCAGTGCAAGAGTCGTCACTACAGACCCTGGTTCGATTCCAGGCTGTATTACAACCGGCCGTGATTGGAAGTCCCATAGGGGCGGTGCACAATTGGCCCAGCGTCGTCCGGGTTTGGCCGGTGTAGGCCGTCATTGTAAATAACAATTTGTTTTTAACTGACTTGCCTAGTTAAATAAAGGTTACATAATTATTTTTATTTTTTTAAACATAGGCACCTTATTTGTTGCTTATATTTTTTTTATATATTCTTTTTACTTCTCTATTTTTTTACTTAACAAATATTTTTTCTTAAAACTACATTGTTGGTTAAGGGCTTGTAAGTAAGCATTTCACTGTAAGGTGCATGTGACAAATACAATTTTGATTTGATTTGATACCTCGGGAAGATGCGGTGTTGACGTCAGTTTGGCAAGATGAATGGCTACTTTCTAAACTGTACAGATCTACATTGCCAGGCAACAATGTTCTATTATGACGTCGCGTCCTCTTCATAATGTGTAAACGCCTCTCCATACTACATATTCCCAGCACATTTTGATGCGTCGCTCAAATGTTTGCGTGTTCTCTAGTAAAATGGGTGGTACCGTGTGGCGCTGACAACATCAAGGTTGTGGGTTCGATTCCGGGATGAAGCACATATACACTTACTGTAGTGTGTGTCGCTTTGTATGGAAGTATCTGCTAAGTGGTATTAATCACAGTATATAGTACTATTATGCACAATAGCACTCAAGATCCAATCACAGATCAGTATAGACTTCGATTTGTCCTCAATAACAATCGATTATCCAGATGCTGAGATTTGATCAGTTTGTAAAAATGAAAGTATTTTTTGTTGTTGTTGTAATTTTGCAGTTGTATTTTCATTAACAGTTTTACTTTCACTAGTTTTACTTTCATTATCAGTAGTTAATGAGATATAAGTTTCTTTACAGCTATAAAAAATGAATTGTTAATTTTTCTAGGTGGACCATTGGACCTCATGTCCAGAAGGGTTGTTGCTGCAAATAACAAGATAATCGCTGAAAGGATTGTCAAAGAGATTGACGCGTTTGCCCCTCTGCGAGATGATGCACCGACAGAGACATAAGACTGAACAAGGAAAATTGCTATGTTTTTAGTCATATTCTTAGAAGAAAAAAAATGTGTTTTGTATTGCTTGTTTTATTTTTCCAAAGATATCACTGTTCTTGAACAATTCTGGTTATTTAAAACCAAGCTTTTTGTCCTAGCATTCTGTGTTTTATACGTTTTTAATTCGTTCATTTTTAAATGTTATAATTGTTTTATGTCAACTGACCAGGAAGATAATAATAATGTTTTAGGACAGTGTAATCCTGGAGATCAGTACTGTATATGTATCACCAGTCATGTATGTAAAACATGTTTTTTTTTAAAAATTGAGTTTAGATTTTTCCTTGGTTTTTGAAGTGTACAACTTAAGTATAGCATAGTGAAGAAATGGTCCCACGTTGCTCAGTTAGTAGAGCACGGCACCTTCAATGCCAGGGTTGTGGATTCGATTCCTAAAAGTATGAAAATGTATGCACTCACTACTTACTTGTAAGTCGCTCTGGATAAGAGCATCTGCTAAATTACTGAAATGTAAAAACTAAGTCAATTCAAGGTTTAATGCAGCTGAAAAAGGGGCTCTTGTCCAGGAGTGTGATAGGTCCGGATAGAACTATGTCCACTAAATGTTGCACCCTACTGGACTGCATTTTCATTTGAAATGCGCTGTTCAATTTGTATCCACTTGCATAATATAGTTCTGCACTTACTTAAAGCCTACAGTTTTATAATTTTTTTTATTACTTGTTAAAATCATGAATGAGCTTTCATGATGTCTTTATGTTAAGTCTTCCTTATAGCCACGTTTTATACCCAGTACTGACATGCGTCCTCCTTTGTCCTGACTGTGTCCACATCCTGTTTGTGTCCACATTTGTAGACGGATGTAGGTGATTAAAAGACACATTGCGACCAGATCCTCCGGAGGTGGTCGGACACAAGTAGTGAATATTATTTTTTTAAAGGAATAACTGTCAAATAATTTGAGTACAGGGAGGGACCATGGAAATCTGGTCACACTGCAGACACAGTGGACGGATGGATGAGAGACACCTTTTAATACCATGTGTGAGCACAATCACAATGTGGACAAGTTCAGGAACAAGGATGCATGTTAGCGCCAGGTGTCAACAGCTTGCTTAGTTACCTGGGGCGGCAAGTAGCCTAGTGGTTAGATCGTTGGCCCAGTAACCGAAAGTGTTGCTGGATCAAATCCCCGAGCTGTACATGGTAAAAATCTGTTGTTCTGCCCCCTGAACAAGGCAGTTAACCCACTGTTTCCTGGTAAGCTGTCATTGTAAATAAGAATTTGTTCTTAACTGACTTGACTAGTTAAATTAAGGTTACCTTTAAAAAAAAGAGCAGCAGCTAGCAACTCAGGTCCTCAAAGGCCAACATGTTCTTATGTTCCCAGTCGGCTGTAGACTGTTCATGGCCTTATGTCTTTACTAGTACAGTTGTTATTTTGGAAAACTACAAATTGTGTTTCTCATTGGCCAAGTCTCGCCCCCAGTTTCACTTAATTTCAAAACGTTTTCTCCCTACTGAAACCCACCCTGGGTGGTATTCACTAGACACCAGACAACCCTGGGTGGTATTCACTAGACACCAGACAACCCTGGGTGGTATTCACTAGACACCAGACAACCCTGGGTGGTATTCACTAGACACCAGACAACCCTGGGTGGTATTCACTAGACAACCCTGGGTGGTATTCACTAGACACCAGACAACCCTGGGTGGTATTCACTAGACACCAGACAACCCTGGGTGGTATTCACTAGACAACCCTGGGTGGTATTCACTAGACACCAGACAACCCTGGGTGGTATTCACTAGACAACCCTGGGTGGTATTCACTAGACACCAGACAGCCCTGGGTGGTATTCACTAGACACAAGACAGCCCTGGGTGGTATTCACTAGACACAAGACAGCCCTGGGTGGTATTCACTAGACAACCCTGGGTGATGTCAGTAAACACCAGGCAAACCTGGGTGGTATTCACTATTCACCAGACAACCATGGGTGGTATTCACTATTCACCAGACAACCCTGGGTGGTATTCACTAGATAAACCTGAGTGGTATTCACTAGACACCAGACAACCCTGGGTGATATTCACTAGACAACCCTGGGTGTTATTAACTTGCTTCCTCATGGCTTTTGGAGGCTCTGGGGATATTGTATTGGGGAGAGTGGTGAAGATGTTGTCAAAGTGGCAAGTTACTAAACAAACTAGTTAGCCCATTCTGATGCCAGGGTGGTTACTGTCATGTGGAACTGAAACAGTACCAGCCAAATAAACCAACTTCTTATTTTCCTTGTTGGAGAAACCTGTGGTTGAGACAGAAATATAAGATTCTGAATCATTTGAATGCCTAAGGCAGACACAAGACACTCAAGCTGTGAAACAATGATCTGATTCAGAAACAAACTCTAGTACAACAGCAATCTGCCCACAGGTATTTTTCTGAGCATGAGAACCTCTTTCAGCAAACCTTTTTTAATCCACTTTACTGGTGACCTTACTGTAGGAGTTATGACCACTAAAAAAATAATGGCCTTACAACAGTAGTGCCACGACAACAAAACATATTTTTTATATATACAGTACCAGTCAAAAGTTTGGATACATCTACTCATTCCAGGGTTTTTCTTAATTGTTACTATTTTCCACATTGTAAAATAATAGTGAAGACATCAAAACTATGAAATAACACATATGGAATTAGTCCTGGGAAAACAAATATTTTCTAAACTCAGCAAAAAAAGAAATGTCCCTTTTTCAGGACCCTGTCTTTCAAAGATAATTGGTAAAAATCCCCAAAACGTCACAGACCATTGTAAAGGGTTTAAACACTGTTTCCCATGCTTGTTCAATGAACCATAAACAATTAATGAACATGCACCTGTGGAACGGTCGTTAAGACACTAACAGCTTACTGACGGTACGCAATTAAGGTCACAGTTATGAAAACTTAGGACACTAAAGAGGCATTTCTACTGACACTGAAAAACACCAAAAGAAAGATGGCCAGGGTCCCTGCTCATCTGTGTGAACATGCCTTAGGCATGCTGCAAGGAGGCATGGGGACTGCAGATATGGCAAGGGCAATAAATTGCAATGTCTATACTGTGAGACTCCTAAGACAGCGCTACAGGGAGACAGGACGGACAGCTGATCGTCCTCGCAGTGACAGACCACATGTAACAACACCTGCACAGGATCGGTACATCGGAACATCACACCTGCGGGACAGGTACAGGATGGCAACAACAACTGCCCGAGTTACACCAGGAACACACAATCCCTCCATCAGTGCTCAGACTGTCTGCAATAGGCTGAGAGAGGCTGGACTGAGGGCTTGTAAGCCTGTTGTAAGGAAGGTCCTCACCAGACATCATAGGCACAAACCCGCCGTCGCTGGACCAGACAGGATTGGCAAAAAGTGCTCTTCACTGACGAGTCGTGGTTTTTGTCTCACATGGGGTGATGGTCGGATTTGCGTTTATCGTCGAAGGAATGAGCGTTACACCGAGGCCTGTACTCTGGAGCGGGATCGATTTGGAGGTGGAAGATCCGTCATGGTCTGGGGTGGTGTGTCACAGAATCATCGGACTGAGCTTGTTGTGATTGCAGGCAATCTCAACGCTTTGCGTTACAGGGAAGACATCCTCCTCCCTCATGTGGTACCTTTCCTGCAGGCTCATCCTGACATGACCCTCCAGCATGACAATACCACCAGCCATACTGCTCGTTCTGTGCGTGATTTCCTGCAAGACAGGAATGTCAGTGTTCTGCCATGGCCAGCGAAGAGCCCGGATCTCAATCACATTGAGCATGTCTGGGACCTGTTGGATCGGAGAGTGAGGGCTAGGGCCATTAGCCCCAGAAACGTCCAGAAACTTGCAGGTGCCTTGGTGGAAGAGCGGGGTAGCATCTCACAGCAAGAACTGGCAAATCTGGTGCAGTCCATGAGGACGAGATGCACTGCAGTACTTAATGCAGCTGGTGGCCACACCAGATACTGACTGTTATTTTGACCCCCCCCCCCTTCGTTCAGGGACACATTCTTCCATTTCTGTTAGTCAGAAACTTGTTCAGATAATGTCTCAGTTGTTGAATCTTGTTATGTTCATGAAAAGTTTGCTGAAAATAAAGGCAGTTGACAGTGAGAGGACATTTCTTTTTTTTCTCGCTGAGTTTATGTTCATGGTGTTAATCGTTTCTGCAAGCCATCTATGGAAGCCAGAGGGGATGGGTGACTTCCATTCTGTGAGGATACTTTTTGGGGGGGGGGGGGCAGCCACCATTCCAAACATCAGTCTGTTGTTCCTCATAGGACGATCGTAGAACAGTCCGAATAGCCAAAGAGAGCAAGTTCTGTGTCAGGTTCAATGGCCCTCTCATATACCTTTGAATACCAATCAAAGACGTTCACCCCGAAAATTATGAAGTAGGGGGCAGAGCCAAAATATATTATGTTAATGAACCCTCCGAGGCTTTACATTGGTCACACAGTGTGGAGACCTGGTCGGTAAACTCTATGTCATTTGGTTTTGGAGTAATGAAGTCTATGCATGACTTTGTATCGTATCCATTGATATCTGGCATCGATGTAATAGGAGTGAATTGTAGACAGGGGCTTCTCCCCGTAGATTATCTAAGATCTCAATATTTAACTCTTTACCCCAGGTCTCCTTGAGATGACTAGTAGTTTTTTATTTAACCTTTATTTAACTAGGCAAGTCAGTTAAGAACAAAATCTTATTTACAATGACAGCCTAGGAACAGTGACACAGAGTTTGAAGGTAGGCCTTGAAATACACCCACAGGTACACTTCCAATTGACTCAAATGATGTCAATTAGTCTATGAGAAGCTTCTAAAGCCATGACATCATTTTCTGGACAATTGCCTTGTTCAGGGGCAGAATGACAGATTTTTACCTTGTCAGCTCAGGGATTCGATCTAGCAACCTTTCAGTTACTGGCCCGACGCGCTAACCACAAGGTTACCTGCTATAGTTGGAGAAAAGGAGACAGACAAACTGTGAGACGAGGTGTTTTGAGTTAGGAGGGCCCTGTAGGAGATCATAAAATGAATGTTGTACAGGGAGGGTTTCAACATTTTGAATTTTCCCTTTGAAATTTGTTCTTTAAATTGGAGAGATCTTCCAATTGTGGCCAGTCCCTTCTCCCTCCACTCAACAAACAACTTATCAGTCTGGTTTAGAATTCTTAAAGAATTTCTCAAAACAACGTTGTTGCCTGTCAGATTGTTTGGGCACTCTGCTTTAGAGAAAAGCATCGCTGGAAGAGAACAATTTGTTGCAGTCTTGACTTCCATATTTATCCACAGGGGGGCAACCTTGTCCAATTTATCTGTGAAACCCAGTTGCTATTACGTTAATGCCCTAGCACTTGCAGCACAGTAATAATGTTTAAAGATGAGTAAGTCTAGGCCACCATTTCCCTTGGGCTTTTACAAGTGGGCTTCACAAATACGATGGGCTTTGTAACCTCAGACAAATGGAATGATTGTCGAGTCCAATGTTTTTAAAAATGAAGAGGTAAGAAAAATTGGAAGATTCTGGCAAAGATAAAGTAATCCGGGAAGAGAAACCATTTTTATGGCATTAATGTTCCCCATCATAGAAAGAGGCAATATTCTCCAGTTCTCTATGTTTTGTTTTAGCTTTGCAACCAGCACACACTGTAGTTAACCTTGAGGATGAGCACCAGCACACTGTAGTTAACCTTGAGGATGAGCACCAGCACACTGTAGTTAACCTTGAGGATGAGCACCAGCACACTGTAGTTAACCTTGAGGATGAGCACCAGCACACTGTAGTTAACCTTGAGGATGAGCACCAGCACACTGTAGTTAACCTTGAGGATGAGCACCAGCACACTGTAGTTAACCTTGAGGATGAGCACCAGCACACTGTAGTTAACCTTGAGGATGAACACCAGCACACTGTAGTTTAACCTTGAGGATGAGCACCAGCACACTGTAGTTGAGCTTGAAGATGAGCTTTGGGTTTCTAGGATTTTTTTTGTCCCAGGTAAGTTAAGTGGTCATGCACCGCTTTAAATTGTATCCTCTCTAGCTCACTTGCTGTAATATTGCCTGAGAGACATATGAGATCACTTTTGCCCCAATTTAATTCTATAGCCAGATAGATTGACAAATGAATTGATTAGCTGTAATAGACTACGGACAGAAGCTACTGGGTCTGAGAGGCAGACTGCATATAACAAAATGCGGCTTTCTATGTGTCCTACCTTAAGACCTATATATTAGGATAATCCTTATTTTTATCTCTAGGGGTTCAAAGGGCGACAGTGAAGAACAGAATACTGAGTGGGCAACCCTGCAGGACAAATCTATGTAGTTCAATGGGACTGGATTTGTCGCTATCGGTCAGAATAGAAGATGTTGGGCAGGCATAGAGCATATTTTGACCAAGGTGGCAAATGAGTCGCCAAAATCCATACCTAGTGAGTGCTTCGAACATGTATGACCGTTCTATTTGGTCAAATGTTTTTTTGAGCATTTAGTGACATAATAGCCACCTTGGAGACTTTCCCATGATTTTGCATACAGGATGGTATTAAGCAGCCTGCGTACATTAGAAAAAGAGAACCTGTCTGAGATAAAACCCTGTCTGATCCGGATGAATAATGGTTGTTACATGCACTTTGGTGATTAACTGCTTTTTTTTTTTTTTTTTTACGGAATTGAGCAGTGCTATTGGTCAATAATTTGCAGGATCTTTTTCCTCTCTGTCTTTTTAAACAGAAGGCAGAGACTGTTATTTTTAACTGTTATTTTCTGTTGAGTCAGTGATCCTCCTGAGTAAGAGGGGGACCATTAGGGCCTGCAGCCTTTCCAGGTGGGAAAGTTTTTATTGCTTCCATTTTTTTCCCCTCTGTTGTGAAATTTGAGTCCAATTTTTTTTTTTTTTTTTTTTTTTGCGCTATCATCAAGTTTTGGCAGGCTGATGGAATCAAAGAAGGCTGATAAATCAGAACTGGAAGCATCGGATCTGAAACAGTATAGACTTTCCCATGATTTTGCATACAGGATGGTATTAAGCAGCCTGCGTACATTAGAAAAAGAGAACCTGTCTGAGATAAAACCCTGTCTGATCCGGATGAATAATGGTTGTTACATGCACTTTGGTGATTAACTGCTTTTTTTTTTTTTTTTTACGGAATTGAGCAGTGCTATTGGTCAATAATTTGCAGGATCTTTTTCCTCTCTGTCTTTTTAAACAGAAGGCAGAGACTGTTATTTTTAACTGTTATTTTCTGTTGAGTCAGTGATCCTCCTGAGTAAGAGGGGGACCATTAGGGCCTGCAGCCTTTCCAGGTGGGAAAGTTTTTATTGCTTCCATTTTTTTCCCCTCTGTTGTGAAATTTGAGTCCAATTTTTTTTTTTTTTTTTTTTTTTTGCGCTATCATCAAGTTTTGGCAGGCTGATGGAATCAAAGAAGGCTGATAAATCAGAACTGGAAGCATCGGATCTGAAACAGTATAGCTCGGAGTAAAACTCTTTAAGGCAGTTGTTTATCTCTTTAGGATCTGTCAGCAACATGTCCAACCCAGACCAGATTTTATGGATCGGTCTATTAGCCTGTGCACCCTTTAGTTGTCTAGCCAACAAACCTTTCTGGTTTGTCCCTTAGTTCAAATAGTTTTTGTCTCAACTTTAACAGGAGGTTACTGACCTGAGAAACAAGAAAATAGTTGTATTCATATTTTACTTTAAAAAAAATTGTTGTAGTCGACCTGATAGAGTGAAGTTCTGTATGCCTCTAAAGCTGTTTTTTATCCAGTCACATGCCATTCCCTTTTTTTTTATGGCAGACTCATATAAAATAATATGACCTTTCATAACCACTTTAAAAGCTTCCCATAGTGTAGAATCAGATACCACTCCTGTGTCATTAGTCTCGAGGAACTCCTTCAACTTGGCTGTCATGCAGTCAATGAATGCTTGGTCTGCGATCAACTGTAATTCAGTTTTTTTTTTTTTTAAAGAAAGATTGCGGGACAATATAATTGGACTGTGATCACTTATTAAGATGGTATGGTATTTCAAATTGATCACGTTGGGTATCAGTTTGTAATCTATTAGGAAGTAGTCGATTCTAGAATAAGACTTGTGAACATGAGAGTAGAATGAGTGAGTCTTTGTCTGTGGGATGTTGCAGTCTCTAGATGTCAACTAGATTCCTGAATAGGATTAGATTATTCAGAACCTGGACAGAGGTGATATTCTGGTTGAGTACGTGTAGACAGTCTGTCAAGATACGGATCAATTAAAATCGCCTCCAATTATTAGATTACTGGTAAATCTAATCAAAAACAGGAAGAAAGACGTTAAATGAAGCCATAGACGTTCGATAGGGTGACAGGGAAAGACGTTCAAAAACACCACAGATGTTCAATAGGGTGACAGGGAAAGATGTTCAACAACACCACAGATGTTCAATAGGGTGACAGGGAAAGATGTTCAACAACACCACAGATGTTCGATAGGGTGACAGGGAAAGATGTTCAACAACACCACAGATGTTCAATAGGGTGACAGGGAAAGATGTTCAACAACACCACAGATGTTCAATAGGGTGACAGAGAAAGACGTTCAACAACACCACAGATGTTCAATAGGGTGACAGGGAAAGACGTTCAACAACACCACAGATGTTCGATAGGGTGACAGGGAAAGAGTTAATATTCACTGATACTACGATGTACCATGCAGGTCTGTAGACATGGACGAGAGTTGAAAAGGGATTTTTTTTTACGAGAGAAAATAGCAACACCTCCAGCTTTGGAAGAAAAGGGTAATTGATAAACTTGAGAAAACCAATTGGATCTCAGACGTCTCTGCTCGGTGTCTTTTATGTATGTTTCTTGTAGGAAAATTATGTCAGCACCGAGGGATTTAAAAGTGATTAATACCATACCACTCATGCGTGTGTGTCTGAGAGCGTGCACGTTCCATGAGACTACAATGACACCTTTAACATCTGACTCATTCCCATGATCATTTTCTGGCATTTACAGAGCATTCGGTAGGTTTTTCAGACCCCTTTACTTTTTTCACGTTACGTTACAGCCTTATTTCTAAAATGTATTAAAAAGTTGTTGTTTTTTTGTCATCAGTCTACACACAATACCCCATAATGACAAAGCAAAAACAGGTTGTTTGAATAAAATAAACAAAACGGAAATATCACATTTACATAAGTATTCAGACCCTTTACTCAGTACTTTCGTGAAGCACCTTTGGCAGCGATTACAGCTTTCTTGAGTCTTCTTTGGTATGACGCTACAAGCTTGGCACACCTGTATTTGGGGAGTTTCTCCCCTTCTTCTCTGCAGATCCTCTCAAGCTCTGTCAGGTTGGATGGGGAGTGTCGCTGCACATCTATTTTCAGGTCTCTCCAGAGATGTTAGATTGGGTTCAAGTCCGGGCTCTGGCTGGGCCACTCAAGGACATTCAGAGACTTGTCCTGAAGCCCCACTTGCATTGTCTTGACTGTGTGCTTAGGTTCACCTGTTGGAAAGTGAACCTTTGCCCCAGTCTGAGGTCCTGAGCTCTCTGGAGCAGGTTTTCATCAAGGATTTTTCTGCTCTGCTCATCTTTCCCTCGATCCTGACTAGTCTCCCAGTCCCTGCCGCTGAAAAACATCCCAACAACATGATGCTGCCACCACCATGCTTCACCGTAGGGATGGTGCCAGGTTTCCTCCAGATGTGACGCTTGTCATTCAGGCCAAAGAGTTCAATCTTGGTTTCATCAGACCAGAGAATCTTGTTTCTCATGGTCTGAGAGTCTTTAGGTGCCTTTTGGCAAACTCCAAGCGGGCTGTCATGTGCCTTTTACTGAAGAGTGGCTTCCGTCTGGCCACTCTACCAGCCTGCGTAAAGGCCTAATTGGTGGAGTGCTGCAGAGATTTTTGTCCTTCTGGAAGGTTCTCCCATCGCCACAGAGGAAGTATTCAGACCCTTTGCTATGAGACTCGAAATTCAGCTCAGGTGCATTCTGTTTGCATTGATCATCCTTGAGATGTTTCTACAACTTGATTGTAGTCCAGCTGTGGTTAATTCAATTGATTGGACATGATTTGGAATAGCACACACCTGTCTATATAAGGTCCCACAGATGACAGTGCATGGCAGAGCAAAAACAAGCCATGAGTTCGAAGAAATTGTCCGTAGAGCTCCGAGACAGGATCTGGGGAAGGGTACCAAAACGTTTTTGCAGCATTAAAGGTCCCCAGGAACACAGTGGCCTCCATTATTCTTAAATAGAAGAAGTTTGGAACCACCAAGATTCTTCCTAGAGTTGGCCGCCAGGCCAAACTGAGCAATAGACCAAGGCTCTTCTCCCCCAATTGCTCAGATGTAAATAAGGTATTTATGTTGTTGTTTTTCTCAATAATTAAAAAAATTATTATGTGGTTGTTAAATGTTATTATGTGGTTTTGTGTGTAGATTGATGAGGATTTATTTTTATTTAATCCATTTTAGAATAAGGCTGTAACGTAACAAAATGTTGAAAAAGTCAAAGGGTCTGACTACTTTCCGAATGCACTATATATCCAAGGTCATTTCAAATTAAACATCTTAAACATGTACGAATGAAAATAAAACGTAAACCAGACCTAATACTAAGCTAGCAAGCTAACAACAGTCGAACTTAACAGTCCTCTCCGCGGTTTTTGCTAAACAAATGAATACGTTACCGTTTATGAATAAACATAAAATCCACTGTTTGCTCAGTCAATATCCCAAAACATTTGTGGCGAGTGTTTTCACCCTTTCAGGGGGTTTGCTGTCGTTTTGACACTTAGCTTGCAGCCTCCTCAGGCTTCGTGAAGACTCTTGTCGTGCATTTGTGATGGACATGTAGCTTGGCTGGCAAACGCAGACTGTACACCCTGAATTGCAGGAACACCCCGAATTGCGGGCTGTAGTTGCACACTATTGTAATAAACTGCATGCTTTCCCAGTCATAGTGGGAGGACCATACATCATACTATATTAAAGTGTGACTCCAAGTTTACTTCGATATGATGGTTATTATATCAATATTTGCACATAAAAGCATTTCCGCCACCATTTCTTGTATAATTTATTACAAAAAGCTCCCACCTTGTCTAGGATATTTTGTTTTGTTGACATTTTCCAAGTTCACCTCCAAATTTGCTGTTTCCATCAGGCCTGTCGTGAAATGTTTTATCCGACATGTACTTTACTCTCATAAAAAGGTTGGATGGAAACCTGGTTATTGTCTGGAAAAAAGCTTGGTTGATGCCTTACAAATATTGTATAACAGACAAGTTTAAGGAAGTGCACTTTATGATTCTACATAAGATACTGTATATTCATGTAATTCCATGTTGTCCAAATTTTGGGATGTTGATGATATCTGTGTTTTCTGTAAAAAAAAATAAGACAAAAATCTTACGCACGTGTTCTATAAATGTAAATCTGTGATAGATTTTTTCCAAAACATTGCAGAGTACATTTTCATCTTTTGAAACACTACCCATGTTTTGACATTAAGGATATTGTATTTTAATATTGCAATGATGACAAGACCATAGAAATGATTGTGATTTTTTTTATTCTTGTTGCAAAATACTTTATACACAAACCAAAATTACTAATATTTCTGATCGAATTGAATCATCTTGTTAAGACATTATACCTAGTTTATAACAAAAATAATCATTATAATGAGATGTTTGTTATGTTTTATTTGTTCGCAGGTAGCCTAGTGGTTAGAGCGTTGGTCCAGTAACTAAAAGGTTGTTAGATTAAATCCCCGAGCTGTACATGGTAAAAATCTCTTGTTCTGCCCCTGAACAAGGCAGTTAACCCACTGTTCCCCAGTAGGCTGTCATTGTAAATAAGAATTTGTTCTTAACTGACTTGCCTTGTTAAATAAAACATATTTAAGGTCTCTGTTTGTTTTGTTTTACGGTAGACGTGTTTGATGTAGTGATGTTTGTTTTGCGGTAGATGTGTTTGATGTAGTGACGTTTGTTTTGCAGTAGATGCGTTTGTTGTAGTGATGCAAGTTGTTGATTGATGATCAATTTTATAACGAATATTTGTGCCCGATATTTGTAATTATAATAATAATAATAAAATGTAAAAGACAGGAAGAGTAGCTAGTTTCTTCTTCGGTGGGGTTTTATGGCGAACTACACTCAAAAAGGTGTATTGCTGCCACCAACTGAACGGGGGTGAAAAACCCACAAACAGTCATTTCCATTACGGGGAAGGGAACATTATCTTAGGCCCCACAAACTACAAAAAGAATTAACAAAATTAAATAAATAATATAAATTCCCACTCCTTCAGTCATTTGAAAACTCCAATAACCTGCTCAGGCCTCATCACTTATAAAGCACATGATCCTTTGGCTTCTCCCTTCTGCAGACACTTGAAACATGCCTGAAATGCTCTGTCTCTGTAGTTTATATACCTCAACTGCACTTGAGTAGGGAGAGACTCCATATGAAAAAAACTAAAGAACAGGTAGACTCTTCTCTTTTCTTCATTCACCCCACGATTCATCCAACGTGCATCAATCACTCCAAGAATATTTTTCATCTCTGCAACATCGACTTCCCATGAGACGCCAGATATCACCCCCTTGAGGGGCGCCCTGTTCCAAAGAGACACACAGGACGCAACACGTTCCTTCTGATCCTTAGAAGAAAAAAAGCCTTCCTCTCGTGATCCTCACAGCCTTAACTTTACCCAGCTCTCTCCACCAGTTTGGTTATCTCAAATGGATTCTTCAGCATTGGTAATCCGATCAGCGGCGACTCATCAACAAACTGTACTGATTTTTCTATTTCTTTGAGGTTTATTGGCAGAACCCCCCCCCTCACAGAGTCTCTCTGCACTGCCAAAGCTGACTCTCTCTCCTCTGTTCTCATCCTCATAGATCTTTGTGCTGCCTTTGACACTGTGAACCATCAGATCCTCCTCTTCACCCTCTCAGGGCTGGGCGTCTCAGGCTCTGCACATTGTTGGATTGCATCATACCTGGCAGGCCGCTCCTACCAGGTGACGTGGAGAGGATCTGTGTCTGCGCCACGTACTGTCACTACTGGTGACCCCCAGGGCTTGGTTCTAGGCCCTCTCCTCTTCTCTCTATACACCAAGTTACTTGGCTCCGTCATATTCTCACATGGTTTCTCCTTTCATTGCTATGCGGATGACACTCAACTACTTTTCTCATTCCCCTTCTGACATCCATGTGGTGACACGCATCTCTGCGTGCCTGACAGATATCTCAGCTTGTATGTCGGCCCACCACCTCAAGCTCAACCTCAACAACACAGAGCTGCTCTTCCTCCCTGGGAAGGACTGCCCGCTCAAAGATATCTCCATCAAGGTTGATAAATCCACAGTGTCGCCCTCCCAGAGTGCAAAGAACCTTGGCGTGACCCTGGATAACACTCTATCGTTCTCTGCACACATCAAAGCAGTGACTCGCTCCTGCAGGTTCATGCTCTACAAATATCCATATCCAACATATATACATCGTATCCATAGAGTACGACCCTACCTCACACAGGAAGCGGCGCAGGTCCTAATCCAGGCACATATCCTCTCCCGTCTGGACTACTGTAACTCGCTGTTGGCTGGGCTCCCCCCGCGTGTGCCATCAGAACCCTGAAACTCATTCAGAATGCTGCAGTCCACCTGGCTTTCAACCTTCCCAAGTTCTCCCATGTCACCCCACTCCTCCGCACACTCCACTGGCTTCCAGTCGAAGCTCGCATCCACTACAAGACCATGGTGCTTACCTACTTAACAGCAAAAGGAACTGCCTCTCCTTACCTTTAGGCTATGCTCAAACACTACACCACCTCAGGTCTCTTGGCCCTCCAAACTCCCGCTCAGCCCAGTTCAAGCTCTTCTCTGTCCTGGCACCCCAATGGTGGAACCAGCTTCCCCCTAAAGGTAGGACAGCAGAGTCACTGCACATCTTCTGAAAACATCTGAAACCCTACCTCTTCAAACAGTATGTTAAATAATCCTCACCTCGACCCCCCCCCCCTAGCTCTGACTACTGACTTTATTGAGGAAAAATGTACTTTCTATGCCTGTGATATGTGGTTGTCCCACTTAGCTATCTTAAGATGAATGCACTAACTGTAAGTCGCTCTGGATAAGAGCATCTGCTAAATGACTAACATGTCAAAAAATAACACCCAATTCCTTCAGTTCAGTTGAAATCACCTACAGGCTCAGGGGCGTGTGAGAGCAGAACATTCTTTGACAGGATTCCTTGTAATGCCTCGCCTACCCCAAAAAGCTGCACTCACAATGATGCCCATTTTCTCAGATTTCTTCTCTGTTTGCGCTGTGCAGTTTATGACATTTGCAATAAACGATACAAAGTCCATCTTTTTAACGTGCATTATAATAGGCTATCGGGATTCCCTCGGTAGCCACGAAAGTATTCACTGGTGCAGGCTCTACTACCATTGCATCTTCCACACTACTCACTCCTTCCAATCTTCTCACCAACTCCAGATAGGAGACACGCTGGCCAGCCCACACGCTGGCCAGTATTGCCACCTCTGTCTCCTTCACCTTAACAGCTTAACTTTACATGATATGTGAGAGACTCTTTGTAATTTTTTTTTTTTTAAATACATAATTTCTTCACCATCCATCATACGGGTCAATCGACGTGCACCGACCACTCCTTCCACCATACGGGTCAATAGACGTGCACCGACCACTCCATCCACCATACGGGTCAGTCGACGTGCACCGACCACTCTATCCACCAAACAGGTCAGTCGACGTGCACCGACCACTCCTTCCACCATACAGGTCAGTCGACGTGCACCGACCACTCCTTCCACCATACATGTCAGTCGACGTGCACCGACCACTCCACCTACTTCCTTAGGTATTGCATCTGCACACACTTCAGGCGCTACCCCAGAGATAACCCCCTTGATAGGTGCTCTGCTTCCAAGATCCACACGCCAAAAAATTCTACTCTGATATCTTCTTGAGGCTAAAAAGAAGGCTTCTTCTGCTCCACAGATACACAAAAATATCTGTATAAGACCTCTTCTTGTGTGTCTGACCGACGCCACATTATCCTCCAACGCATCCCAGATTTTCCTCATCAAACAGATCACCCAGATAACATTGGTCAAGGGGTCCCCAACACAATTTCCAATCCTCCTCTGTACGTTTTGGAACCTCAATTGTCCCGGTCATAATTCATCCGACACATTCCCATTGTTATTTTTCGACACTAGATGTCAGTGTGGCATCTCAAAAATCTATCTCCATTTAGGCTATCAATCTTAAATCTATCTTCCTGTTACGCTACTGTACCAAATAGTTTATTTAGCCGGCAGAATGCACGAGCGTTACATATTTTCTGAAGGCCAACATAGATCGTATGAAAATAGTTTAGTGTTTTACTGTCACATGTTCACAGTACAGCAGGAGTAAAACAGTACAGCGAAATACTTAACTTGCCAACTCTTTCCCAATAATGCACAATAGAGGTGGTAGTATAGAAAAGAAATACAAAAAAAAAAGTGATATGCAAGAGAAACACGAGAATGCAGTTATATACAGGTCTGATATAGAGGTCTGATGTACAAATCAAATCAAACTTTATTGTTCACATACACATGGTTAGCAGACGTTATTACGGGTGTAGCGAAACGCTTGTGCTTCTAGTTCCGGCAGTGCAGCAATATCAAACAAATAATATCTACCAATTCCACAACAAATACCTAATACACACAAATCTAAGTAAAGGAATGGAATAAGAATATATAAATATATGGATGAGGATTTTATAGCGGCATAGGCTAAGATGCAATAGATAGAATAGAATACAGTGTATACATATGAGATGAGTAATGCAAGATAAGTAAATATTTTTTAAGTGACATTATTAAAGTGACTAGTGTTCCATTTATTTAAGTGGCCAATGATTTCAAGTCTGTATGTAGGCAGCAGCCTCTCTGTGCTAGTGATGGCAATTTAACAGTCCTTGAGATAGAAGCTGTTTTTCAGTCTCTCGGTCCCAGCTTTGATGCACCTGTACTGACCTCGCCTTCTGGGTGATAGCGGGGTGAACAGGCAGTGGCTCGGGTAGTTGTTGTCCTTGATGATCTTATTGGCCTTCCTGTGACATCGGGTGTTGTAGGTGTCCTGGAGGGCAGGTAGTTTGCCCCCGGTGATGCGTTGTGCAGACCGCACTACCCTCTGGAGAGCCTTGCGGTTGTGGGCCGTGCAGTTGCCTTACCAGGCGGTGATACAGCCCGACAGGATCCTCTCAATTGTGCATCTGTAAATGTTAGTGAGGGTTTTGGGTGACAAGCCACATTTCTTCAGAATCCTGAGGTTGAAGAGGCGCTGTTGCGCCTTCTTCACCATACTGTCTGTGTGGGTGGACCATTTCAGTTTGTCAGTGATATGTACGCAGAGGAACTTAAAACATTCCACCTTCTCCACTGCTGTGGATAGGGGGGGTGCTCCCTCTGCTGTTTCCTGAAGTCCACAATCATCTCCATTTTACATTTACGTCATTTAGCAGACGCTCGTATCCAGAGCAACTTACAGTAGTGAATGCATACATTTCATAACTTTTTTCTCCGTACTGGTCCCCCGTGGGAATCGAACCCACAACCCTGGCGTTGCAAACACCATGCTCTACCAACTGAGCTACACGGGACCACACGGGATCTCCTTTGTTGACGTTGAGTGAGAGGTTATTTTTCTGACACCACACTCCCAAGCCCTCACCTCCTCCCTGTAGGCTGTATCGTGGTTGTTGGTAACAAGCCCACTAATGTTGTGTCGTCTGCAAACTTGATGATTGAGTTGTAGGCGTGCATGGCCACGCAGTCGTGGATGAACAGGGAGTACAGAGGAGGGGGCTGAGCACGCACCCTTGTGGGGCCCCAGTATTGATATACAGGTCTAATATACAGGTCAGTGCAGTGCCAGACCCCTTATTCCAATGTGCAGGGTACTGGAGTGATTGAGGAAGGAATGTACATGTAAACAGAGGTAAAAGTGTCTGGTAGCAGGATAAACACTCAAGGTAATAATATAGTAGCAAAGAATGTTAATCACTATAATCAATCAATCAAATATGTCAGCAGCATATGTGGAGCGTGCACGGTAATGAGTGAGTGTGAGTGTCTGTGAGGTGTCAGCATTTGGTGTGGTGAGCGTGTGTGTATGCATCAATGTGAAGAGTGTCCATGTAGGTGTGTGTGTGTGTGTGTGTGTGGCTGAGTGGTAGAGACCTGAGGATGGGCATAAACAGCATACATGCCATCATACTTGTAAGAGTTGTGTTGTAACAATTTCAAACTGTTCAAAACAGCAATTTTCAGTCAAATGGAGAAGGTCAATCTTTGCTACAAGATCTTGACTGTGAGGCAACTTAGTATTTTCTGCTCGTCAAACATACACTACATGACCAAAAGTATGTGTGACACCTGCTCATCCAAAATGAATGGGCATTAATATGGAGTTGGTCCCCCCCTTTGCTGCTATAACAGCCTCCACTCTTCTGGGACGGCTTTCCACTTGAAGTTGGAACATTGCTGCAGGGACTTGCTTCCATTGAGCCACAAGCATTAGTCAGGCACTGATGTTGGGCGATTAGGCCTGGCTCGCAGTCGTGTTCCAATTCATCCTAAAGGTGTTCAATGGGGTTGAGGTTAGGGCTCTGTGCAGGCAAGTCAAGTTCATCCACACCGATCTCAACAAACCATTATTCCTACTCCACCAAACTTTACAGGTGGTACTATGCATTCGGGCAGGTAGCGTTCTCCTGGCATCTGCCAAGCCCAGATTCATCCGTCGGACTGCCAGATGGTGAAGCGTGATTCATTACTCCAGAGAACGTGTTTCCACTGCTCCAGAGTCCAATGGTGGCGAGCTTTACACTACTCCAGCCAACGCTTGTCATTGCACATGGTGAACTTAGACTTGTGTGCAGCTGCTCGGCCATGGAAACCCATTTCATGAAGCTCCCGAAGGAACAGTTCTTGTGCTGACGTTGGTTCCAGAGACAGTTTGGAACTCGGTAGTGAGTGTTGCAACCGAGGACAGACAATTTTTACGTGCTTCATCACTCGGTGGTCCCGTTCTTTGAGCTTGTGTGGCCTACCACTTTGCAGCTGAGCCGTTGTCGCTCCTAAACGTTTCCACTTCACAATAACAGCACTTACAGTTGACTGTGGCAGCTCTAGCAGGGCAGACATTTTACAAAGTGAATTGTTGGAAAGGTGGCATCCTATGACGGTGCCACGTTGAAAGTCATTGAGCTCTTCAGTAAGGCCATTCTACTGCCAATGTTTGTCTATGGAGATTGCATGGCTGTGTTCTCGATTTTATACACCTGTCAACAACGGGTGTGGATTAAATAGCCAAATCAACTCATTTGAAGGGGTGTCCACATACTTTTGTATAAATAGTGTATGACGCATCTCATCTGATCGAGGCAGGAATGTCCCATAGAGAGAGTGTCGAGAAAGAAAAGAAAGAGAGAGAGAGAGATAGAGAGACGGACCATGAGGAGAATGATTGAAAGAATAAGAGAGAGATATAGAGACGGGCACAGAGTCGATAGAGACGGTAGTGAAACAAATGCATTGTTCACACAGTCGTTAGTGCCCAGACTTGGTGGATCGAGAGAAGCCTGTGTCTACTGCTGATGATACTATCTGCTCAGTTGAGTGGGATTAGGATTTTTAGTGTGAAGGTGACTCCCCAAGCCCAGGATTACGTCACAAATGGCACCCTCTTAACCACGTAGGACTCTGGTCAAAAGTAGAGCAATTATTTAGGAAATAGTGTGCCATAGGGCTCTGGTCAAAAGTAGTGCACTATATAGGGAATAGGGTGCCATAGGGCTCTGGTCAAAAGTAGTGCACTATATAGGGAATATGGTGCCAGTTGGGACAAAACCCAGATATAGAGGGTGAGTTCTGGATGAGATTTCAGACATGAGGATACAGTGAGCAATCCCCAGTAAGCCACAACTTTGAGAGAAGTCATTTTATCGATCAAATCATGGACAATTGGTGTAATAAAATTACTAATACAATGTTATTTTTTGTGGGGGAGGGGGTGGGGGTTTCTAGAACGGTTCTGACCAGTGAGGGGTGTGTCCCTTTAACCTAGATTCATCCTCTGAAAACCTGACAGAAAAACGTCCAGCGATCTTTTCCTGTCACTAGACTTTCAATTTATTTGTTCATTAATCATATACACTGAGGGTACAAAACATTAGGAACAATTGCACTTTCCATGACATAGACCGACCAGGTGAATCCACGTGAAAGCTTTTGATCCCTTATTGATGTCTCTTGTTAAATCCACTTCAATCAGCGTAGATGAAGGGGAGGAGACAGCTTAGAGAAGGATTTTTAAGCCTTGAGACAATTGAGACATGGATTGTGTATGTGTGCCATTCAGAGGGTGAATGGGCAAGACAAAAGATTTAAGTGCCTTTGAACGAGGTATGGTAGTAGATGCCAGACGCACCGGTTTGAGTGTGTCAAGAACTGCAACACTGCTGGGTTTTTCACACTCAACAGTTTCCCGTATGTATCAAGAATGGTCCACCACCCAAAGGACATCCAACCAACTTGACACAGCATTAGAGTCAACGTGAGCCAGCATCCCCGTGGAAAGCTTTCGCCATTTTGTAGAGTCCGTGCCCCGACGAATTGGGGCTGTTCTGAGGGAAAAAGGTTGCACCTCAATATTAGGAAGGTGTTCATAATGTTTTCTTCTCTCAGTGTAGACGTAGGATCAACAATACACTCATTATTCATCAGTTGAGTCCTCCACTTTCCACAAGCAACAAGTATTGTATTGATCTGCTATAATGGAGTCTTTATTTAACGCAACGGTACTGAAGACAATACAGAACCGTCGGTGTGTATTGGAGCGAAATGGGGGTAATGTGGTAGATACTCCGTACCATCCGCTTGGTGCACTAACAACTAGTACAATTAGGGTTAACCCACTTTGCAGTGGTTTGTAATGCGCATAGCAAATGCCTTGGGACAGGACCTCACTGCCGAACTGTCAGTCCGATATCTCAACCATTATGTCAAAAGGTGGCTGCAGAATTCACATCTGAGAAGCACTGCAGACTAGTGTGCATGGCGACAGGATCAATTCGATTATAATGCATTCAATTCAGGAGATTAATTGAAATCGCAATTCGAAAAATTCGAAGTGCCAGTGCTTTTCAATTAGGATTTTTCACTAATAGGAATTCGGGATAGGAATTTTGAATTGTAATGGGATTGACCTCTTACTAATCCTAAACATTACTGTATAGGCTTATGTAAATAAACATTACTGTATAGGCTCATGTAAATAAACATTACTGTATAGGCTCATGTAAATAAACATTACTGTATAGGCTCATGTAAATAAACATTACTGTATAGGCTCATGTAAATAAACATTACTGTATAGGCTTATGTAAATAAACATTACTGTATAGGCTTATGTAAATAAACATTACTGTCTAGGCTCATGTAAATAAACATTACTGTCTAGGCTCATGTAAATAAACATTACTGTATAGGCTCATGTAAATAAACATTACTGTATAGGCTCATGTAAATAAACATGACTGTATAGGCTTATGTAAATAAACATGACTGTCTAGGCTCATGTAAATAAACATTACTGTATAGGCTCATGTAAATAAACATTACTGTCTAGGCTCATGTAAATAAACATTACTGTATAGGCTCATGTAAATAAACATTACTGTCTAGGCTCATGTAAATAAACATTACTGTATAGGCTCATGTAAATAAACATTACTGTCTAGGCTCATGTAAATAAACATTACTGTATAGGCTCATGTAAATAAACATTACTGTATAGGCTCATGTAAATAAACATTACTGTCTAGGCTCATGTAAATAAACATTACTGTATAGGCTCATGTAAATAAACATTACTGTATAGGCTCATGTAAATAAACATTACTGTATAGGCTTATGTAAATAAACATTACTGTATAGGCTCAGGTAAATAAACATTACTGTATAGGCTCATGTAAATAAACATTACTGTTTAGGCTTATGTAAATAAACATTACTGTATAGGCTCATGTAAATAAACATTACTGTTTAGGCTTATGTAAATAAACATTACTGTATAGGCTCATGTAAATAAACATTACTGTTTAGGCTCAGGTAAATAAACATTACTGTATAGGCTCATGTAAATAAACATTACTGTATAGGCTCATGTAAATAAACATTACTGTATAGGCTCATGTAAATAAACATTACTGTATAGGCTCATGTAAATAAACATTACTGTCTAGGCTCATGTAAATAAACATTACTGTATAGGCTCATGTAAATAAACATTACTGTATAGGCTCATGTAAATAAACATTACTGTATAGGCTCATGTAAATAAACATGACTGTATAGGCTCATGTAAATAAACATGACTGTCTAGGCTCATGTAAATAAACATGACTGTATAGGCTCATGTAAATAAACATGACTGTCTAGGCTCATGTAAATAAACATTACTGTATAGGCTCATGTAAATAAACATTACTGTCTAGGCTCATGTAAATAAACATTACTGTATAGGCTCATGTAAATAAACATTACTGTCTAGGCTCATGTAAATAAACATTACTGTATAGGCTCATGTAAATAAACATTACTGTATAGGCTCATGTAAATAAACATTACTGTCTAGGCTCATGTAAATAAACAGTATTGTACCTCTTATTCACCTCTTTTTTAATTGATTTATTAGGATCCCAATTAGCCTTTGGCATCAAAGGTTCCAGTAGTGTTGCATGGTTGCTTGTAAGACCTCCCTCCATGCCGAGTGATGCGCCGTATCCCTCACTGCTATTGGAAGTGAATCACCTGGCTAGACTGTCATGACTTTTTAAAATGTATTTATTTATTTTAACCTTCATTTAACTAGGCAAGTCAGTTAAGAACAAATTCTTATTTACAATGACGGCCTACGAAAAGGCAAAAGGCCTCCTGCGGGGACAGGGGGCTGGGATTAAAAATAAAATAAAAAATATAGGACAAAACACACATCACGACGAGACACCACAACACTACATAAAGAGAGACCAAAGACAACAACATAACATGGCAGCAACTCATGAAAACACAGCATGGTAGAACCACAACATGACAACAACATGGTAGCAACACAACATGACAACAACATGGTAGCAACACATGAAAACATAGCATGGTAGCACCACAACATGACAACAACATGGTAGCAACACAACATGACAACAACATGGTAGCAACACATGAAAACACAGCATGGTAGCACCACAACATGACAACAACATGGTAGCAACACAACATGACGACAACATGGTAGAAACACAACATGACAACAACATGGTAGCAACATGACAACAACATGGTAGCAACACATGAAAACACAGCATGGTAGCAACACAACATGACAACAACATGGTAGCAACATGACAACAACACAACATGACGACAACATGGTAGCACCACAACATGACAACAACATGGTAGCAACATGACAACAACATGGTAGCAACACAACATGACAACAATGTGGTAGCAACATGACAACAACATGGTAGAAACACAACATGGTAGAAACACAACATGACAACAACATGGTAGCAACACAACATGACAACAACATGGTAGCAACACAACATGACAACAACATGGTAGAAACACAACATGACAACAACATGGCAGCAAAATGACATGACATGACAACAACATGGTAGCAACATGACAACAACACAACATGACGACAACATGGTAGCAACACAACATGACGACAACATGGTAGAAACACAACATGACAACAACATGGTAGCAACATGACAACAACATGGTAGCAACACAACATGACAACAATGTGGTAGCAACATGACAACAACATGGTAGAAACACAACATGGTAGGAACACAACATGACAACAACATGGTAGAAACACAACATGACAACAACATGGTAGAAACACAACATGACAACAACATGGTAGAAACACAACATGACAACAACATGGCAGCAACATGACAACAACATGGTAGCAACACAACATGACAACAACATGGCAGCAACATGACAACAACATGGTAGAAACACAACATGGCAACAATGTGGTAGCAACATGACAACAACATGGTAGAAACACAACATGGTAGAAACACAACATGACACCAACATGGTAGCAACACAACATGACAACAACATGGTAGAAACACAACATGACAACAACATGGTAGCAACACAACATGACAACAACATGGCAGTAACATGACAACAACATGGTAGCAACATGACAACAACATGGTAGCAACACAACATGACAACAACATGGTAGCATCACAACATGGCAGCAGCATGACGGGGCTCCACTCTATCCATCTCCCGGGTCCAGGGTCCCAGTACACACCCTATTCCCTATACAGTGCACTGTACGTTTGATCCAAAGTATATAGGACATTTAGGACTCATCCCTCATTGTACCACTGACCTAGTTCCAGACAATGAAGAACACCCTCATCTACACTAACGCTTCTGATGGGGAAACAGGGACCCCACCACAGTGCCCCCCACCTCCACCACAGTGCCCTCTCCCTCCACCACAGTACCCTCTCCCTCCACCACATTCCCCCCCCCTTCCACCACAGCCCCCCCCTCCACCACAGTACCCTCTCCCTCCACCACAGTCCCCCCCCTTCCACCACAGTCCCCCCCCCCTTCCACCACAGTACCCTCTCCCTCCACCACAGTCCCCCCCCCTTCCACCACAGTACCCTCTCCCTCCACTACAGTTCCCCCCCCACCACAGTGCCCTCTCACCCCACCACAGTGCACCCCCCTCCCCCCACCATAGTGCCCTCTCCCCCCACCACAGTGCACCCCCCTCCCCCCACCACAGTGCCCTCTCCCTCCACCACAGTGCCCTCTCCCTCCACCACAGTCCCCCCCCTTCCACCACAGTCCCCCCCCTTCCACCACAGTACCCTCTCCCTCCACCACAGTCCCCCCCCTTCCACCACAGTACCCTCTCCCTCCACCACAGTGCCCTCTCCCTCCACCACAGTACCCTCTCCCTCCACCACAGTCCCCCCCCTTCCACCACAGTACCCTCTCCCTCCACTACAGTCCCCCCTTCCACCACAGTTCCCCCCCTTCCACCACAGTACCCTCTCCCTCCACTACAGTTCCCCCCCACCACAGTGCCCTCTCCCCCCACCACAGTGCACCCCCCTCCCCCCACCACAGTGCCCTCTCCCCCCACCACAGTGCACCCCCCTCCCCCCACCACAGTGCCCTCTCCCTCCACCACAGTTCCCCACACCACCATAGTGCCCTCTCCCTCCACTACAGTCCCCCCCACCACAGTGCCTTCCCCCCATTAAAACACAGATTGTCCCTGGAGTAAATTTACCCAGCTGTGCATTAGCCGCCGCACTCCACTCGCTCACCCACACACATACAGTACACACTTGAAAACACTTAGGAGAGACACACACACATGCACACAGAGAGAGAGAGAGAGAGAGAGAGAGAGAGAGAGAGAGAGGCACACAAATCACTCATCTCTATGTGACCACACAGAAAAAAACACGCAAACAGACACACTCACTCCACACATCCCCACACATTGACTGGTCTCAGCTTCGACATGCAGTGAACTGGGCCACAGCTGCATGCGTACACTCAATGGCAGGTTTATGCTGCCATTGACAATGCCGAAAAATGGCAGGTTCAAACAGCCTGCTGTCGCCTGTGGTCCCCTTTGAAAAGCGTGGCGGTGGCGGAGCCCGAAATCAGAAGTGATGAGGTCCCTTTGTTACACTTAGTGGTTCCCCCCCACATGAGAGACCTCACCATGCTAGAGCACCACCCCAATAGAGAGAGAGAGAGAGAGAGAGAGAGAGAGAGAGAGAGAGAGAGAGAGAGAGAGAGAGAGAGAGAGAGAGAGAGAGAGAGAGAGAGAGAGAGAGAGAGAGAGAGAGAGAGAGAGAGAGAGAGAGAGAGCTCTGAAAACTCTGAAAACTCCCACATCTTCAAGGGGTCTTTTTAAATTAGCCAGTGACTAAGAGCTTAGATGCATGGGGCTTGTTATGTTACTGGAGACGGTCCCTGGGCCAACCCAAAGTGAGGTAATTATAGTGTGATACTGGGTGGAGAGACTGTGGCTAATGGGGTGTGGACTGGATGCCGAGCTGAACTGATGAAGGGCTGGGACTGGAAGCTTATTGAGTGTGTGAGCATGCAAATGTACATTTACATTCAAAGACGCATGTGTACACACACAGACACATGTAGACCACACACACTCATACAGACACTCACACAGTCTTGGTCCAGGAGGCTCCACTGTGTATGCTGAATAATTGACATGCGGTACAATTATAACTGAATGCCAGCTAGGGTCATCACAACAGCTGTCACCATTCAAATGGAATCAAATCATTTCTAATTGACGATAGAAAACCCATAGACCCGTTCTGTATGACTGACTTCCACTCTGAAGTTAAAGATTGTATTTAACAGAAGCTCTAAATACAGCATATAGATACAAATATTACATCTTATTTTAGGTTATTTTAGCACTGGTATAATTGGTCGAATTAGCAGGAAAGCGTTTCTACAAGGAAGTGAGAAAGTTGCTGTTGACCAGTACTATGCGGCGCTCCTAGTGGCCGGGAACTTTAATGCAGGGAAACTTAAATCCGTTTGACCAAATTTCCACCAGCATGTTAAATGTGCAACCAGAGGGGAAAAAAACTATAGACCACCTTTACTCCACACATAGAGATGCGTACAAAGCTCTCCCTCACCCTCCATTTGGCAAATCTGACCATAATTCTATCCTCCTGACCCCTGCTTACAAGCAAATATTTAAGCAGGAAGCACCAGTTACTCGGTCAATAAAAAAGTGGTCAGATGAAGCAGATGCTAAGCTATAGGAACTGTTTTGCTAGCACAAACTGGAATATGTTCCGGGATTCTTCTGAGGGCATTGAGAAGTACACCACATCAGTCACTGGTTTCATCAGCAAATGCATCGATGATGTCGTCCCCACAGTGACTGTACGTACATACCCCAACCAGAAGCCATGGATTACAGGCAACATCCGCACTGAGCTAAAGGCTAGAGCTGACGCTTTCAAGGAGCGGGACTCTAACCCGGAAGCTTATAAGAAATCCCGTTATGTCCTCCGACAAACCATCAAACAGGCAAAGCATCAATACAGGACTAAGATCGAATCATACTACACCGGCTCTGACGCTCGTCGGATGTGGCAGGTCTTGCAAATTATTACAGGCTACAAAGGGAAGCACAGCTGAGAGCTGCCCAGTGACACGAGCCTACCAGACGAGCTAAATTACTTCTATGCTCGCTGCGAGGCAAGTAACTCTGAAACATGCATGAGAGCATCAGCTGTTCCGGATGACTGTGTGATCACGCTCTCCACAGCCGATGTGAGCAAGACCTTTACACAGGTCAACATTCACAAGGCCGCAGGGCCAGACGGATTACCAGGACGTGGACTCCGAGCATGCGCTGACCAACTGGCAAGTAAGTGTCTTCACTGACATTTTCAACCTCTCCCTGTCTGAGTCTGTAATACCAACATGTTTCAAGCAGACCACCATAGTCCCTGTGCCCAAGAACACTACGGTAACCTGCCTAAATGACTACCGACCCGTAAGCACTCACGTCTGTTGCCATGAACTGCTTTGAAAGGCTGGTCATGGCTCACATCAACACCATTATCCTAGAAACCCTAGACCCACTCCAATTTGCATACCGCCCTAACAGATTCACAGATGATACAATCTCTATTGCACTCCACACTGCCCTTTCTCACCTGGACAAAAGGAACACCTATGTGAGAATGCTATTTATTGACTACAGCCCATCGTTCAACACCATAGTGCCCTCAAAGCTCATCACTAAGCTAAGGACCCTGGGACTTAACACCTCCCTCTGCAACTGGATCCTGGACTTCCTGGCGGCCGCCCCCAGGTGGTAAGGGTAGGTAACAACCCATCCGCCACAGTGATCCTCAACACAGGGGCCCCTCAGGGGTGCGTGCTCAGTCCCATCTTGTACTCCCTGTTCACTCATGAATGCACAACCAGGCACAACTCCAACACCATCATTAAATTTGCCGATGACACAACAGTGGTAGGCCTGATCACCGACAACAATGAGACAGCCTATAGGGAGGAGGTCAGAGATCTGGCCATGTGATGCCAGGACAACAACCTCTCCCTCAACGTGATCAAGACAAAGGAGATGATTGTGGACTAAGGGAAAAGGAGGACTGAGCTCACCCCCATTCTCATCAACGGGGCTGTAGTGGAGGAGGTTGAGAGTTTCAAGTTCCTTGGCGTCCACATCACCAACAAACTAACATGGTCCAAATGTTAAAACTGCATTGTTGGTTAAGGGCTTGTAAGTAAGCATTTCCCTGTAAGGTCTACACCTGTTGTATTTGGCGCATGTGACAAATACAATTTGGTTTGATTTGATATGATATTCAGTAACCAGTACTACAGTATGTGGTTGATATTCAGTAATCAGTACTACAGTATGTGGTTGATATTCAGTAACCAGTACTACAGTATGTGGTTGATATTCAGTAACCAGTACTACAGTATGTGGTTGATATTCAGTAACCAGTACTACAGTATGTGGTTGATATTCAGTAACCAGTACTAAAGTATGTGGTTGATATTCAGTAATCAGTACTACAGTATGTGGTTGATATTCAGTAATCAGTATTACAGTATGTGGTTGATATTCAGTAACCAGTACTACAGTATGTGGTTGATATTCAGTAATCAGTACTACAGTATGTGGTTGATATTCAGTAACCAGTACTACAGTATGTGGTTGATATTCAGTAATCAGTACTACAGTATGTGGTTGATATTCAGTAACCAGTACTACAGTATGTGGTTGATATTCAGTAATCAGTACTACAGTATGTGGTTGATATTCAGTAACCAGTACTACAGTATGTGGTTGATATTCAGTAACCAGTACTGCAGTATGTGGTTGATATTCAGTAACCAGTACTATATGGTATTTTATTTATTAAGCGCTTTGAAATGCATCTCCTGTAAGAAATGTGCTCTATAAATAAAGTTTGCTTAATTGATTGTTTGACTCATGGTTGAGTGTGGACAGGTGTGTGGGCTGAGTTGTTAATTGTCTAATGCGTTTTAGCTAGCGTACATAAAGGCAATCTATCACGGCACTTCAGCAACTATACTAAATGACTGGTCTAGTATGTGTGACTATACAGTACATTATGTATTTATATTGGACAGTGGGTTTGCAGGTGTTAAACTAGGCTATTAAATGACTGAGGGGTATACTAGCCAGTTTCAGTTAGCTTCAAACTCCAGTTTAGGCTTCATCCGTACTATGACGGAGTGTATTGCTCGTCCGCCTGCCGCTAACTCTAGCAGGCTTGTAACTGCGTGTGCACGTCGCACGTGGCTAGTAGAACACAAAACTCTTTATTGAGACAATGCTGAAACATCAACCCATGGGCGAAACAGTGCCGCATTTAAATTTTTTGCCAAAATCAACATGAAAGAAACGTTTTCTTGCAAGTTCAGCAGGCTATGCTGTTAAATAATCTATTAGAAGTGCAGTTTTTTTTCATTTATTAACGTTAAGGCTGTCTTTGATCTGATTTAATTACGCTTATCAATGCACAAACACCTTTTTCCCCCACCTATCGATACAATAATTTTATATAGATCATACAAAAGTTTTACTGTGTGCAAAATTTCACATGCATCCTTCCATTACTAAATGTGTAACGCGATAGATATTTTAAAATGACTATTTTTAACAACGAAAAAAACATTTGATCAATAAAATATTTAATCAGTCGTCATCCTCAAATGAATGATTTTTGCGAGAGAGAGGGAGGGAATCTGATCTCATTGGTCCTCATCTCATGGCTCAGTCATTTCATTCAGGGTAAGTGGAGATAGCGCTGAGTTAGCCTGCCCTGGAGCAGGTTGAATCTGAAGGATTTGTTGCTGTAGAAACGTACCTGGCTAAAAGGTGAGCCACTTTCGGTATGACCGGTTATACCGAGTTGAACTCAGAATTGACCAAAGTTACCTCGTTAACTGCTAAAAACCTGCTTCGTAGTATAGGGCTCTGGTTTAACATGTGTGTGTGTTGCTATATGTGTTTATATTGGAGTATTGGGTTTGCTGGTGCATTCCATGGTGATGTGGGTAAGGGCTAAAGTGAGCTTGTCAGATCCACTCCGGGCCTGTGGAGTTAAACTCCTAATGGGCTTTGTCATATGCTAATGATAGCCCACAGCCAGGGCAGGCCCTGCTGCACTCTGACTGGGAGGACCGGGACGGGAGGGAGGGGGAAGGGGGGGGGGGTCTCCCTTTGCCTCTCATCACCCAGGCTTGCGTTCCAAGTCGCACCCTATATTTAGTCTATTTAGTGCACTGCCCAATAGTCAAAAGCAGTGAACAATGTAGGGAATAGGGTGCCATCTGGGATGGAGCCTCCGCTGGCGGACAGGAAGAAGGGATTTTTATCTTACCTTTATTTAACAAGTCAGTTCAAAACAAATTCTTATTTTACAATGACGGTCTACCCCGGCGAAACCCTCCCTTAACCCGGACGACGCTGTCACAATTTTGCACCACCCTATGGGACTCCCAATCACTGCTGGTTGTAATACAGCCCGGCATCAAACCAGGGTCTGTAGTGATGCCTCTAGCACTGAGATGCAGTGCCTCAGACCGCTGCGCCACTCGGGAGCACTTGACTGATCCATGATGATTAATCCTTGTCGTTTATTGACAGCCGATTGGCATCCCTCCTGACCGTGGCGATGCGTCTCTGTCCGCAGACAAAAAGAGTAGTCAGTCCAGACATTTACCTGAATAAACACTCCGTCATTCTGGACCTCACACATTTACACCTTCACGTGTACAGGGTACAGAGCAGATTATCCCTGCTGAAATGAGATCTTGTCTTCTTTTGAACATTGATGCCAGCACGGAGCAAAACTATGTTTTCCAGAAGAAAAAAAAACTGTCTGGTATCTTCTTGTCTAATAGATATTAAACTGACTCGTGTATCTTCTTGTCTAATAGATTTTTACTATCCATTACACCTCTGATCTTCCCATTTAATGCATTCAACTGTGTAAAGATGGTTGGTTGAAATGAACACCCCCCCTTATGAACACTCCCCCTTATGAACACTCCCCCTTATGAACACTCCTCCTTATGAACACTCCCCCTTATGAACACTCCTCCTTATTAACATTCCCCCTTATGAACACTCCTCCTTATGAACACTCCCCCTTATGAACACTCCCCCTTATGAACACTCCTCCTTATGAACACTCCCCCTTATGAACACTCCTCCTTATGAACACTCCTCCTTATGAACACTCCCCCTTATGAACACTCCCCCTTATGAATACTCCTCCTTATGAACACTCCCCCTTATGAACACTCCTACTTATGAACACTCCCCCTTATGAACACATCCTTATGAACACTCCCCCTTATGAACACTCCTCCTTATGAACACTCCCCCTTATGAACACTCCCCCTTATGAACACTCCCCCTTATGAACACTCCTCCTTATGAACACTCCCCCTTATGAACACATCCTTATGAACACTCCCCCTTATGAACACTCCCCCTTATGAACACTCCTCCTTATGAACACTCCTTCTTATGAACACTCCTTCTTATGAACACTCCTTATGAACACATCCTCTGTATGAACACTCATCCTTATGAACACTCCTCTGTATGAACACATCCTTATGAACACTCCTCCTTATGAACACATCCTCCTTATGAACACATCCTCCTTATGAACACATCCTTATGGATACATCCTTATGAACACATCCTTATGGATACATCCTAATGAACACTCCTTTTTATGAACACTCCTCCTTATGAACACTCCCCCTTATGAACACTCCTCCTTATGAACACTCCTCCTTATGAACACATCCTCCTTATGAACACTTCTCCTTATGAACACTCCTCCTTATGAACACTCCTCCTTATGAACACTCCTCCTTATGAACACTCCTCCTTATGAACACTCCTCTTTATGAACACTCCTCTTTATGAACACTCATCCTAATGAACACTCCTCTTTATGAACACTCTTCTTTATGAACACTCATCCTAATGAACACTCCTCTTTATGAACACTCTTCTTTATGAACACTCCTCTTTATGAACACTCCCCCTCATGAACACATTCTTATGAACACTCCTCCTTATGAACATATCCTCCTTATGAACACTCCTCCTTATGAACACATCCTCATGAACACTCCTCTTTATGAACACATTCTTATAAAGACATCATAATGAACACTCCTCCTTATGAACACCCCTCCTTATGACCACTCCTCCTTATGAACACATCCTCATGAACACATCCTTATGAACACACCTCCTATGAACACTCCTCTTTATGAACCCTCTTCCTTATGAACACATCCTACTTATGAACACTCCTCATTAAAACACTCCTCATTACAAACACTACTCCTTATGAACACTCCTCCTTATGAACACATCCATCTTATGTGCACTCCTTCTTATGAACACTCATCCTTATGAACACATCCTCCTTATGAACACTCCTTCTTATGAACACATAGGGTGTTGATAAGGAGGAGTGACACATTTAATGGGTGGCAGGTAGCCTAGCGGTTAGGAGCATTGGGCAAATAACTGAAAGGTTGCTGGTACAAAACCCAGAGCTGTCTAGGTAGTACATCTGTCGATATGCCTTTGAGCAAGACACTTAACCCTAATTATGACTGAAATGTAACGTGAGCGTACTTTTGTATGTATGATACTGAGTATTCTGTGTGTGGTGTTTTTAATCTAGACAACGTTTATGTGATGTGTATGTTTTTATTGATTCTATGGAACCCAGGACTCTGACAGCACTGACAGCATTTACCTTACATCACACCTGATTTAAAGAGATAGGTCACCTTTTTTTAAGTTCACTATCTCTTTAAATCTTCTTTTGTATCCTTTCTCTTTGTGGTATGTTGAGTTGTCACTTTGAAGGCACTGAAACCTAAGCTGTCTGAAAGAGGCTTGAACACCACAGCTTGAGGCCTAGGTATTATCCAGTGCAATAGGAAATTAAAACATGGCAGCTTCTTCCGAGTCTACACAATAGGCCTGGATCTTCTTCTGAGTGTAAACCATAGGCCTATATTACATTTACATTTAAGTCATTTAGCAGACGCTCTTATCCAGAGCGACTTACAAATCGGTGCATTCACCTTATGATATCCAGTGGAACAACCACTTTACAATAGTGCATCTAAATCTTTTTGGGGGGGGGGGTTAGAAGGATTACTTTATCCTATCCCAGGTATTCCTTAAAGAGGTGGGGTTTCAGGTGTCTCCGGAAGGTGGTGATTGACTCCGCTGTCCTGGCGTCGTGAGGGAGCTTGTTCCACCATTGGGGTGCCAGAGCAGCGAACAGTTTTGACTGGGCTGAGCGGGAACTGTGCTTCCTCAGAGGTAGGGAGGCGAGCAGGCCAGAGGTGGATGAACGCAGTGCCCTTGTTTGGGTGTAGGGCCTGATCAGAGCCTGAAGGTACGGAGGTGCCGTTCCCCTCACAGCTCCGTAGGCAAGCACCATGGACTTGTAGCGGATGCGAGCTTCAACTGGAAGCCAGTGGAGAGAACGGAGGAGCGGGGTGACGTGAGAGAACTTGGGAAGGTTTAACACCAGACGGGCTGCGGCGTTCTGGATGAGTTGTAGGGGTTTAATGGCACAGGCAGGGAGCCCAGCCAACAGCGAGTTGCAGTAATCCAGACGGGAGATGACAAGTGCCTGGACTAGGACCTGCGCCGCTTCCTGTGTGAGGCAGGGTCGTACTCTGCGAATGTTGTAGAGCATGAACCTACAGGATCGGGTCACCACCTTGATGTTAGTGGAGAACGACAGGGTGTTGTCCAGGGTCACGCCAAGGTTCTTAGCACTTTGGGAGGAGGACACAAGGGAGTTGTCAACCGTGATGGTGAGATCATGGAACGGGCAGTCCTTCCCCGGGAGGAAGAGCAGCTCCGTCTTGCCGAGGTTCAGCTTGAGGTGGTGAGCCGTCATCCACACTGATATGTCTGCCAGATATGCAGAGATGCGATTCGCCACCTGGTTATCAGAAGGGGGAAAGGAGAAGATTAATTGTGTGTCGTCTGCGTAGCAATGATAGGAGAGACCATGTGAGGATATGACCGAGCCAAGTGACTTGGTGTATAGTGAGAATAGGAGAGGGCCTAGAACAGAGCCCTGGGGGACACCAGTGGTGAGAGCACGTGGTGCGGAGACAGATTCTCGCC
Organism: Salmo trutta; assembly: GCF_901001165.1. Taxonomy (NCBI): domain Eukaryota; kingdom Metazoa; phylum Chordata; class Actinopteri; order Salmoniformes; family Salmonidae; genus Salmo; species Salmo trutta. Next base: position 38,830,782 of record NC_042987.1, on the reverse strand, counting down.
ACGCCACCTGGTAGGAGCGACCTGTCAGGTAGGACGCAATCCAAGCGTGGGCCGCGCCGGAGATGCCCAGCTCGGGGAGGGTGGAGAGGAGGATCTGAGGGTTCACAGTATCAAAGGCAGCAGATAGGTCTAGAAGGATGAGAGCAGAGGAGAGAGAGTTAGCTTTAGCAGTGCGGAGAGCCTCCGTGACACAGAGAAGAGCAGTCTCAGTTGAATGCCCAGTCTTGAAACCTGACTGATTAGGATCAAGAAGGTCATTCTGAGAGAGATAGCAGGAGAGCTGGCCAAGGACGGCACGTTCAAGAGTTTTGGAGAGAAAAGAAAGAAGGGATACTGGTCTGTAGTTGTTGATATCGGAGGGATCGAGTGTAGGTTTTTTCAGAAGGGGTGCAACTCTCGCTCTCTTGAAGACGGAAGGGACGTAGCCAGCGGTCAAGGATGAGTTGATGAGCGAGGTGAGGTAGGGGAGAAGGTCTCCGGAAATGGTCTGGAGAAGAGAGGAGGGGATAGGGTCAAGTGGGCAGGTTGTTGGGCGGCCGGCCGTCACGAGACGCGGGATTTCATCTGGAGAGAGAGGGGAGAAAGAGGTCAAAGCACAGGGTAGGGCAGTGTGAGCAGGACCAGCGGTGTCGTTTGGCTTAGCAAACGAGGATCGGATGTCATCAGCCTTCTTTTCAAAATGGTTGACGAAGTCATCCGCAGAGAGAGAGGAGGGGGGGGAGGGGGAGGAGGATTCAGGAGGGAGGAGCTTCCTAGGGTTAGAGGCAGATGCTTGGAATTTAGAGTGGTAGAAAGTGGCTTTAGTAGCAGAGACAGAAGAGGAAAATGTAGAGAGGAGGGCGTGAAAGGATGCCAGGTCCGCAGGGAGGCGAGTTTTCCTCCATTTCCGCTCGGCTGTCCGGAGCCCTGTTCTGTGAGCTCGCAGTGAGTCGTCGAGCCACGGCGCAGGAGTGGAGGACCGAGCCGGCCTGGAGGATAGGGGACAGAGAAAATCAAAGGATGCAGAAAGGGAGGAGAGGAGGGTTGAGGAGGCAGAATCAGGAGATAGGTTGGAGAAGGTTTGAGCAGAGGGAAGAGATGATAGGATGGAAGAGGAGAGAGTAGCGGGAGAGAGAGAGCGAAGGTTGGGACGGCGCAATACCATCCGAGTAGGGGCAGAGTGAGAAGTGTTGGATGAGAGCGAGAGGGAAAAGGATACAAGGTAGTGGTCGGAGACTTGGAGGGGAGTTGCAATGAGATTAGAGGAAGAACAGCATCTAGTAAAGATGAGGTCAAGCGTATTGCCTGCATTGTGAGTAGGGGGGGAAGGTGAGAGGGTGAGGTCAAAAGAGGAGAGGAGTGGAAAGAAGGAGGCAGAGAGGAATGAGTCAAAGGTAGACGTGGGGAGGTTGAAGTCACCCAGAACTGTGAGAGGTGAGCCATCCTCAGGGAAGGAACTTATCAAGGCATCAAGCTCATTGATGAACTCTCCAAGGGAACCTGGAGGGCGATAAATGATAAGGATGTTAAGCTTGAAAGGGCTGGTAACTGTGACAGCATGGAATTCAAATGAGGAGATAGACAGATGGGTCAGGGGAGAAAGAGAGAATGTCCACTTGGGAGAGATGAGGATTCCAGTGCCACCACCCCGCTGGCTCGATGCTCTAGGGGTATGCGAGAACACGTAGTCAGACGAGGAGAGAGCAGTAGGAGTAGCAGTGTTATCTGTGGTAATCCATGTTTCCGTCAGCGCCAGGAAGTCTAGGGACTGGAGGGTAGCATAGGCTGAGATGAACTCAGCCTTGTTGGCCGCAGACCGGCAGTTCCAGAGGCTGCCGGAGACCTGGAACTCCACGTGGGTCGTGCGCGCTGGGACCACCAGGTTAGAGTGGCAGCGGCCATGCGGTGTGAAGCGTTTGTATGGCCTGTGCAGAGGGGAGAGAACAGGGATAGACAGACACATAGTTGACAAGCTACAGAAGAGGGTACGCTAATGCAAAGGAGATTGGAATGACAAGTGGACTACACGTCTCGAATGTTCAGAAAGTTAAGCTACGTTGCGAAAATCTTATTGACTAAAATGATGAAAATGCTAGCTAACTAACACAACACTACACTAATCAAGTCGTTCCGTTGTAATGTAATAGTTTCTACAGTGCTGCTAGTCGGTAGAGGTTGGCTATTATACAAAAGCAACTTTGTAGCTAGCTAACATAACATAACACTAATCAAGACGTTCCTTTGTAATGTATTTAGTTTCTACAATGCTGCTCGTCGGTAATAGTTGGCTGGGTATGGAACAATGGCGTCGCGGGGGACGGAAATAGCTGGCTAGCTAACCTAGCTAACCTAGCTAACCTCGATAATTACTAAACTACACAATTATCAAGCTATGACAAAGACAGCAATGTAGCTACCTAGCTAACACTGCACTAGTCAAATCGTTCCGTTGTAATGTAATAGTTTCTACAGTGCTGCTAGTCGGTAGAGGTTGGCTATTATACAAAAGCAACTTTGTAGCTAGCTAACATAACATAACACTAATCAAGACGTTCCTTTGTAATGTATTTAGTTTCTACAATGCTGCTCGTCGGTAATAGTTGGCTGGGTATGGAACAATGGCGTCGCGGGGGACGGAAATAGCTGGCTAGCTAACCTAGCTAACCTAGCTAACCTCGATAATTACTAAACTACACAATTATCAAGCTATGACAAAGACAGCTATGTAGCTAGCTAGCTAACACTGCACTAGTCAAATCGTTCCGTATCTTCTTCTGAGTGTAAACAATAGGCCTAGATTTTATTCTTAGTATAAACAATAGGCCTAGGTCTTCTTCTGAGTGTTAACAATAGGCCTAGATCTTCTTCTTAGTGTAAACAATAGGCCTAGGTCTTCTTCTGAGTGTAAACAATAGGCCTAGATCTTCCTCTGAGTGTAAACAATAGGCTTATATCTTCTTCTTAGTGTAAACAATATACCTATATCTTCTTCTTAGTGTAAAAAATAGGCCTAGATCTTCTTCTTAGTGTAAACAATAGGCCTAGATCTTCTTCTGAGTGTAAACAATAGGCCTAGATATTTTTCTTAGTGTAAACAATAGGCATATATCTTCTTGTGAGTGTAAGCAATAGGCCTAGATCTTCTTCTTAGTGTAAACAATAGGCCTAGATCCTCTTGTTAGTCTAAACAATAGGCCTAGATCTTCTTCTTAGTATAAACAATAGGCCTAGTTCTTCTTCTGAGTGTAAACAATAGGCCTAGATCTTCTTCTTAGTGTAAAAAATAGGCCTATATTTTCTTCTTAGTGTAAACAATAGGCCTATATTTTCTTCTGAGTGTAAACAATAGGCCTAGATATTTTTCTTAGTGTAAACAATAGGCATATATCTTCTTGTGAGTGTAAGCAATAGGCCTAGATCTTCTTCTTAGTGTAAACAATTGGCCTAGATCTTCATCTGAGTGTAAACAATAGGCCTAGATTTTCTTCTGAGTGTAAACAATAGGCCTAGTTCTTCTTCTGAGTGTAAACAATAGGCCTAGATCTTCTTCTGAGTGTAAACAAAAGGTCTAAATCTTCTTCTGAGTGTAAACAATAGGTCTAGATTCTCTTCTGAGTGTAAACAATAGGCCTAGATGTTTTCACAATACAGATCCTCTGACACAGTAGTTTCATGGTCATGTTCAGTAGTGCATATCGTAGCAAAACCTTTTATCAAGGTTCTTATTGGACAGCTCCAGGTACTCCCTCTCTTCTTCAGTCAGTTTTTTCCTTTCAGTGACTGAACACAATCCAGGTGTCTGTTCAACTAGCCTTTTGAGTCAGTGAGCCAGGAAATTGGTGTTGTTGTCTGACTGCAACTCTAAACAGCACTTTTCAATGCTTTCTTTCAAAAGCCTTTTGAGGTCAAGGTACTTGCATTGGCGAGTTATATGTTTTATTTATATTTGTTATTTCACCTTTATTTAACCAGGCAGGCCAGTTGAGAACAAGTTCTCATTTACAACTGCGACCTGGCCAAGATAAAGCAAAGCAGTGCCATAAAAACAACATCACAGAGTTACACATGGGATAAACAAACGTACAGTCAATAACACAATAAAAAAAATCTATGTACAGTGTGTGCAAATGTAGTAAGATTAGGTAGACTTTAAAAGGTAGACTAAAAAAGAGCTAAGGAAATAAACACACACAAACAAACATTACTAGTTTATACAACACTGTCTCGCTCTCTCTCCGTGGAGACTCTGTCAATATGAAATCTTCCATTCTGGAATGTGCTTTGTCTTCTGTGGTCAATTCCATTCATAGATCCACCACAACAAATTTCTATCACGAATACTGAAAACCAAATGAATTAAAAACTCAATAGTTTCATGAGTTATTCACATTATTTATAAATGATAGAAATCCACAAAGGCACATTCAACAATGCAGTCTATCTGAAAACTAACCTCACGTCCAGCCGGTGTGTCTCAACTACACATTCACCCCCCCCAGCACCCCCACCTCCGCAAAATGAAAGCAATGGTCAATCCATTCTCCTTGGACAGGGTTGCGGGGTGAATTGATTTAGTAATCCATTTTAATTGGAGACGCTCTCCCTCTTCATGCTTGGCTTGCACGGCCTCGCGTTCTATCTCCCATTTTTTTTAACAGCCGCGAAAGAATGGGAGACGAGAGGTTAAACAGATGCTTTATAAATCTGGTGGATTTTAAAGTATTTCTATCCATCAAATGGGTGCTTGTGGAGCCAGGTGGTGGTTGTGTTCACATTAAGTGATCATACAGCAGGATACCAAAGGGAAAAAATGGACTGAAACAGAGAGGGGCTACCTGGGGCATGTTCAGCAGGACGCAACCTTTTGGAGCATTCAGATAGAAATAGGCTATGTAGAACAACCATGCCTCTCTCTCAAATGTCGAATAAGGAATCACATCTGCTCTATTCATGGCATTTCTATATGCATCGTTCGACAACGTTTGGCAACTGAACGTGGCCCTGGACCAATAAGAAACACACATTTATGTTTTCCAAATGAATACGACACCACTGAATGGTATTATTAAGGCCTCTTGTTGTTTTGTAGAGAGCGTTGAAGTGCCTCACTGCTTAACAGTCTGACCTAGAACAGAGTGGAAGGAGCCCGTTTCATCATTCATTTAATCATTTCAATTAGAATCAATGACAAGCGATACACTTGTTGGTAATTGAGTGGACACAAGAGTGCCTTTCAAGTCATACCACTTCAGCAGACTTAACGTTTTTCCCCCGTTTGAGCTTCTATCCCACACTAACACATGCTGAACATGTTCTGCTGGCAGTGTTACCTGCTAGACCAGACCCAGACACATGACTTGACCATTTGTGGAGGTGACAAAAGTGGAGGGACAGTCTCACACTTTTCAATAATGATTTGGCAGACTGTTTATTTGTTCAACAGTGTGACCAGTAGGTGACCAGTAGGTTATATATAGACAGCCACGGTCATTTCTTACTTTTCTAATTTCTCACTTTGATTGATCACCGTTCATCAAGGCCAGGGGAAACTATCATGTATTTGACTTGATCCTCGTAACCTCTCTCCTCAAAATGTCATAGGGAAGTAAGAAGAGGAAACAACAAGGAAAGGAGAATACAAGGAAATGGGACGCAAGAAATGGAGGAGAATGGACTATTGACATTCACCCCAGGTAAGATGCTTTCACCTTTCTAGTCCTTTTTGATCAACACTCAACTTATGTTGCTGACCAGAAATCACTACCCTCTCCTCTTCTATCCTATCATCTCTCCCTTCTGCTAAATCCTTCTCCTTCCTGTCTCCTGATTCTGCCTCTTTCAACCCTACTCTCCTCCCTTTCCGCATCCTATGACTTGCACTGTCCCCTTTCCTCCTGGCCCGGCTCGGCCCTCCCCTCCTGCTCTGTGGCTGAGTGACATTGCGAGCTTACAGAACAGGGCTGTGGGCAGCTGAGCAAAAATGAAGGAAAACTAAACTTCTAAGGGGACCTATCATCCTTTCACTCCCTCCTCTCTACCTTCTCTTCTTCTGTATCTGCTGCTAAAGCCACTTTTTATCACTCTAAATGTCAAGCTTCTTCTTCTAAATCCTAAGAAACTCTTTTCCACCTTCTCTCTCCTTAATCCTCCACCATTCCCCCTCCCTCCTCCCTCTCTGCGGACTTTGTTGACCACTTTGAAAAGAAGGTTGACGACATCCACTCCTCATTCACTCAACCTATTGAGTCCACTGGTCCCACTCACACAGAACTAACCTACGCCTTGACCGCTTTCTCCCCTTTCTCTCCAGATGACATCCTACGACTATTGAGGTCTGGCCGCCCGACAACCTGCCCGCTCGACCCCATCCCCTCCTCCCTTCTTCAGACCATCTCTGGAGACTTTCTCCCATTCCTCACTTCCCTCATCAACTCATCCCTGGCTGCGTCCCCTCTGACTTCAAAAATGGCCCGAGTCTCTCCCTTCCTCAAGAAACCAACACTCAGCACATCTGACATCAAAAACTATAGACCTGTATCCCTTCGTTCTTTTCTTTCCAAAACAATTGAGCATTGATCTGAGCACTGTCTCAGAACGATCTTCTTGACCCTAACCAGTCAGGTTTCAAGACGGGTCACTCAACCGTGACTGCTCTTCTCTGTGTTATGGAGGCTCTCGGCACTGCCAAAGCTGACTTTCTCTCCTCTGTTCTCATCCTCCTAGATCTATCCACTGCCTTCCGACCACGTGAACCATCAGATCCTCCTCTTCACCCTCTCAGGGCTGGACATCTCAGGCTCTGCACACTGTTGGATTGCATCCTACCTGGCAATACGCTCCTACCAGGTGACGTGTAGAGGATCTGTGTCTGCACCATGTATTCTCACTTCTGGTGTCCCCCAGGGCTTAGTTCTAGGCCCTCTCCTCTTCTCTCTATACACCAAGTCACTTTGCTCAGTCATATCCTCACATGGTCTCTCCTATCAATGCTATGCGGATGACACTCAACTAATTTTCTCCTTCCCCCATTCTGCCAGGCACGCATCTTTGCTGTTTAGTTTATTCACAAACTTCATCTGAAAGTTTCAGTATTGATTATTTTAAACCCAAGAACATGTTTTAGAACAGTAAGAAATATGAAGTATGAAATATGCTAACATGATTTCCATTGCTAGCTAGATAGCTAGCTAAAACAGTTTCCTAGCAACAAACATCTTAAGAAGATTTGTAAGAAGATATTTGAGAAGTTCGTATGAAAATGAAGATATTGTTGAGGAAGTTCAGTTACGAACTATCTTATGAACTTCTTATTTTTTTCTTAAGAAGCTTCTTAAGTTTTTGCATAAGAAGTGTTTTGTGAATCTGGGCCCTGGTCTCTTGGCCCAGCCCACCTACGGGAGGGCAGCTCCCGCTCAGCACAGTCCAAGCTCGTCTCTGTCCTGGCACCCCAATGGTGGAGTCCCTGCCTATCTTCTGAAACCACCTGAAACCCTACCTCTTCAACAAATATTTTAAATAATCTCTCTCCTCATCTCGACCTCCCTCCCAAATGATAATAAATAAAAATAATAATTCCTGAACCAACACTTGCATTTGACTCGATTCTAGGAATTGAAAGTATTTTTTGAGATTTTTGTTTTAAGCCTATTCGAAACCTTAACCCTTACCATAACCATTCAGAGTTAATGCCTAAACTTAACATTAAACACTTTGAAATGTGACTTTTACAACAACTTTGAAGTTTGACATGGATGTCTAATTCTGAAGTGAGACTGTGAGAGCTAAACTCATAAAAAAAGAAACATCCTCTCACTGTCAACTGCAGTATCTGGTGTGGCCTCCAGCTGCATTAAGTACTGCAGTGCAGTACTGTGAGGCCACCAGATTTGCCCGTTCTTGCTGTGAGATGCTACCCCAATCTTCCACCAAGGCACCTGCAAGTTCCCGGACAATTCTGGAAGGAATGGCCCTAGCCCTCACCCTCCGATCCAACAGGTCCCAGACGTGCTCAATGGGATTGGCATCCGGGCTCTTTGCTGTCCATGGCAGAACACTGACATTCCTGCCTTGCAGGAAATCACGCACAGAACGAGCAGTATGGCTGGTGGCATTGTCATGCTGGAGGGTCATGTCAGGATGAGCCTGCAGGATGGGTACCACATGAGGGAGGAGGATGTCTTCCCTGTAACGCACAGCGTTGAGATTGCCTGCAATGACAACAAGCTCAGTCCGATGATGCTGTGACACACCGCCCCAGACCATGACGGATCCTCCACCTCCAAATCGATCCTGCTCCAGAGTAACGCTCATTCCTTCGACAATAAACGCAAATCTGAACATCACCCCAGGTGAGACAAAACCGCAACTCGTCAGTGAAGAGCACTTTTTGCCAGTCCTGTCTGGTCCAGTGACGGTGGGTTTGTGCCCATAGGTGACGTTGTTGCCGGTGATGTCTGGTGAGGACCTGCCTTACAACAGGCCTAAAAGCCCTCAGTCCAGCCTCTCTCAGCCTATTGCAGACAGTCTGAGCACTGATGGAGGGATTGTGCGTTCCTGGTGTAACTCGGGCAGTTGTTGTTGCCGTCCTGTACCTGTCCCGCAGGTGTAATGTTCAGATGTACCGATCCTGTGCGGGTGTTGTTACATGTGGTCTGCCACTGCGAGGACGATAAGCTGTCCATCCTGTCTCCCTGTAACGCTGTCTTAGGCGTCTCACAGTATAGACATTGCAATTTATTGCCCTGGCCACATCTGCAGTCCTCATGCCTCCTTGCAGCATGCCTAAGGCACATTCACGCAGATGAGCATGGACCCTGGGCATCTTTCTTTTGGTGTTTTTCAGAGTCAGTAGAAAGGCCTATTTAGTGTCCTAAGTTTTCATAACTGTGACCTTAATTGCGTACCGTCTGTAAGCTGTTAGTGTCTTAACGACCGTTCCACAGGTGCATGTTCATTAATTGTTTATCGTTCATTGAACAAGCATGGGAAGCAGTGTTTACACCCTTTACAATGAAGATCTGTGAAGTTATTTGGATTTTTACAAATTATCTTTGAAAGACATGGTCCTGAAAAAGGGATGTTTCTTTTTTTGCTGAGTTTAGTTGCAATGAGAAGCAATTGCTTCCCTTCTGGATCTAAAACCTTCCCCCCAACGTTCTGTAGCAATCTTTTCCAAATAATAATTGTACCGAAATTATATGAATAAATCTGCCTACCCTCCCTGTGTGTATAATCTACTGAGTATAGTATTAATTCAATAAATCTGTCTTTCTCCTGCTCCTCCTTCTCCTCCTCCTCCTTCTCCTCCTCCTCCTCTTGCTCCCGCTCCACCTACGCCTCCTGCTCCTGTTTCTGCACCCGCTCCTCCTCTCGCTTCTGCTCCTGCTCCCATCTCCCCCTTCTCTTCCTGCTCCTCCTCCTCTTGCTCCTCCTCTCGCTCCTGCTCCTCCTCCTCCTGTTTCTGCACCTGCTCTTCCTCTCGCTCCTGCTCCCATCTCCCCCTCCTCATCCTCCTTCCCCTCCTCTTCCTGCTCCTCCTCTTCCTGCTCCTCCTCTTCCTCCTGCTCCTGCACCCCTCTCCTTCCCTCCTCTCTCCTCCTGCTCTCTGCTGACTCAGTGGGGCTCTCGCTGTTTCTCTATCCCTCACTCTTTCTCTTTCTACCCCTCCCTTTCGCTCTCTCTCTCTCTCTCTCTCTCTCTCTCTCTCTCTGGAGTTATCTCACCCTGGGTAACCTAGCATCTATGAGATTTAAGGCCGCTCTGACTTGGACTCTGAACCTGTGCCAACACAGTTTCAATAAGCTGTCGTGAGTGTTTTCGAGCCACTCTCGCTCTCTCTAGCAGCTAGCAGCTAGACTCCTCCAGGGTTCCACTCTGTTTCATGGAGCTCCGGAATTCCTCTATGTCTGTCTCTAAGAATTGGCTTTAGCACTGGCTTTAGTGGCTTTAGTACTATATAACTACTAGTACTGGCTTTAGTAATATATATCTAATAGTACTGGCTTTAGTACTACACAACTACTAGTACTGGCTTTAATACTATAAGCTAATAGTACTGGTTTTAGTGTTTTACAACTTCAAGTACTGGCTTTAGTGTTTTACAATTACTAGTGCTGGCTTTAGTGTTTTAACAACTACTAGTACTGGCTTTAGTGTTTTACAACTACTAGTACTGACTTTAGTACTATACAACTACTAGTAGTGGCTTTAGTACTATATATCTAATAGTACTGGCTTTAGTACTACACAACTACTAGTACTGGCTTTAGTAATATATATCTAATAGTACTGGTTTTAGTACTACACAACTACTAGTACTGGCTTTAATACTATAAGCTAATAGTACTGGTTTTAGTGTTTTACAACTTCAAGTACTGGCTTTAGTGTTTTACAATTACTAGTGCTGGCTTTAGTGTTTTAACAACTACTAGTACTGGCTTTAGTGTTTTACAACTACTAGTACTGACTTTAGTACTATACAACTACTAGTAGTGGCTTTAGTACTATATATCTAATAGTACTGGCTTTAGTACTACACAACTACTAGTACTGGCTTTAGTACTATATATCTAATAGTACTGGCTTTAGCACTATACAACTACTAGTACTGGCTTTAGTACTACATATCTAATAGTACTGGCTTTAGTACTATTCAACTACGAGTACTTGCTTTAGTACTATACAACTACAAGTACTGGCTTTAGTACTGCACAACTACTAGAATTGGCTTTAGTGTTTTACAACTATTAGTACTGGCTTTAGTGTTTTAACAACTACTAAAACTGGCTTTAGTATTTTAACATCTACTCGTACTGACTTTAGTGTTTTACAACAACTAGTACTGGCTTTCGTACTGTACAACTATTAGTACTGGCTTCAGTGTTTTACAACTATCAGTACTGGCTTTACTGTTTTAACCTGTTGAGGATCTTATCCCGATCTTATCCCGGTATTGGGATTCATTGTCATGTGACCATGGCGGGGAATTCAAAACTGCAAGAGTAATCATTTCAAAAAATCAAATAATCAACTATTTTCCTCCATTTGAAAGATATATCTCCTAAATCTAACCACGCTGTCCGATTTTCAGAGGCATTACGGAGAATGCATAAAGTTAGGTTATGTGAGGAGAGTACATTGACAATAGCTGCGTGTAATGTTTAGCCAATTCAAAGAAGGGCATCAACAGACAGAAAACTAGCTAGAATTATGCACTTACCTTTGACAATCTGCATCAGATGACACTCATAGGACATTATGTTATACAATACATGCATTTTTAGTTCCATCAAGTTCATATTTATATCCAAAAACAGCATTTACAGTCGCGGTGAAATTCAGAATTTTTTTCGGCTCGAATGCACCCAGTGAATCCAGCATTACAAATCACGGAATTACTATTCGAAAACATTGGTAAATTATAATATTGTCATTCAAAGAATAATATATTATCATCTCGTAATTGCTACCGAAGGGCCAGATCTCAAAATAACTTTACTGGGAAATCACATTTTGTATAAACTGGGTACTATGCTAACAACAATAAGCTATATGCTAAGCTAAGCTAAGCTATACCGTTAGCATTAGCATCATCTAATATCGATAATAACATTCTAAATATCCCCTTACCTTTGATTATCTCCATCAGAAGGCGCTGCCAGAGATCCCAGGTCCAGAACAAATGTGGTTTCTTTTGACAAAGTTCATAATTTATGTCCAAATAGTTAGCGTTCAGTAGGCTCCCACAAAATGAGGTGGGCAGTGTAAAGTCACGTCGAAAAACTAAAGAAAACCTAGTAAATAATCTATTTACGTTTGTTTAAACATGTCAAACGTTGTTTAGCACTAATCTTTTGTTCCATTTTTAACGTGAAACATCAGTAAACATCAGTAATATTTTCACACAACCTATCAAGTGTCTAGAATAAACGATAATGACAAAGGCACTCTTCTCAGATTCATGCGCAGGCGCAAAAAATGAAGTGATGACGTGTCAACTTGTAAGCTTTCTAATTCGGTGTGTATTTATCACAGATGCTTCAAACAACTTTCTAAAGATCGTTGACATCTAGTGGAAGCAGTAGGAGTTGCGAACTGAATCCTTTCTCACTGTGGTATCTTTAAAACAATGACACTAAATAGTACAGCCACAAAATTCTCATTTTTTTAAATCTATTTTTCTCAGGTTTCTGCCTGCAATATGAGTTTTGTTATACTTACAGACACCATTCAAACTGTTTTAGAAAATTCAGAGTGTTTTCTATCCGAATGTGTTAATAATATGCATATCCTAGCTTCTGAGTTGGTGTAGGAGGCAGTTAAAAATGGGCACATATTTTTTTCAAAATTCTCAATACTGCCCCCGTGGCCCGTAGAGGTTAACAACGACTAGTACCGGCTTTAGTGTTTTAACTACCACTAGTACTGGCTTTAGTGTTTTACAACTACTAGTACTGGCTTTAGTACTACACAACTACTAGTACTGGCTTTAGTACTATACAATTACTACTACTTGCTTTAGTGTTTATATTTTTTAGTACTGGCTTTAGTGTTTTAACAACTACCAGTACTGGCTTTAGTACTATACAACAACTAGTACAGGCTTTAGTGGTTTACAACTATTATTACTGGCTTTAGTGTTTTACAACTACTAGTACTGGCTTCAGTGTTTTACAACTACTAGTACTGGATTTAGCACTATAGAATTATTAGTACTGGCTTTAGTGCTATACAATTACTAGTACTGGCTTTAGTACAATACAACTATTAGTACTGGCTTCGGTGTTTACAACTACTAGAACTTGCTTTAGTGTTTTACAACTATTAGTTCTGACTTCAGTGATTTACAACTAATAGTAATGGCTTTAGTAATTTACCACTACTGGTACTGAATTTAGTACTGTACAACTATTAGTGTTTTACAACTATCAGTACTGGCTTCAGTACTATAAACAACTAGTACTTGCTTTAGCCTTTTATAACTATTAGCACTTGCTTTAGTGTTTTAAGAACTACCAGTACTGGCTTTAGAGTTTTACAACTACTAGTACTGGCTTCAGTACTACAGATCTATTAGTACTGGCTTTAGTGTTTTACAACTACTAGTACTGGATTTAGTAATATACAACTACTAGAACAGGAATCAGTACTATAGAACTATTAGTACAGGCTTTAGTGGTTTACAACTATTATTACTGGCTTTAGTGTTTTACAACTACTAGTACTGGCTTCGGTGTTTTACAACTACTAGTACTGGATTTAGTACTATAGAACTATTAGTACTGGCTTTAGTGCTATACAATTACTAGTACTGGCTTTAGTACAATATAACTATTAGTACTGGCTTTAGTGTTTTCAACTACTAGAACTTGCTTTAGTGTTTTACAACTATTAGTTCTGGCTTCAGTGATTTACAACTAATAGTAATGGCTTTTGTGTTTTAACAACTACTAGTATTGGCTTTAGTACTATACAACTACTACTACTTGCTTTAGTGTTTTATATTTATTAGTACTGGCTTTAGTGTTTTAACAACTACTAGGACTGGCTTTAGTGTTTTAACAACTACTAGTACTGGCTTTAGTACTATACAACTACCAGTACTGGCTTTAGTTTTCACATCTACTAGTACTGGCTAGAGTGTTATACAACTACGAGTACTGGCTTTAGTATTTTACAACTATTAGTACTGGCTTTAGTACTATACAACTACCAGTACTGGCTTTAGTTTTCACATCTACTAGTACTGGCTAGAGTGTTATACAACTACGAGTACTGGCTTTAGTATTTTACAACTATTAGTACTGGCTTTAGTACTATGCAACTACTAGTACTGGCTTTAGTGTTTCCAACTACTAGTACATGCTAGCGTGTTTTACAACTACTAGTACTGGCTTTAGTATTTTACAACTACTAGTACTGGCTTTAGAACTATACAACTACTAGTACTGGCATCATTACTATACATCTAGTAGTGCTTTCTTCGGTGTTTTACAACTATTTCTATTGGCTTTAGTGCTTTAACAACTACTAGTACTGGCTTTAGTACTATACAACTACTGATAGTGGCTTCAGTGTTTTACAACTAGTAGTACTTTCTTCAGTGTTTCACAACTAATAATACTTGCTTTATTGTTTTAAAAACTATTAGTACTGACTTTATTGTTTTAACAACTACTAGTACTGGATTTAGTAATATACAACTGCTAGAACAGGATTCAGTACTATAGAACTATTAGTACAGGCTTTAGTGGTTTACAACTATTATTACTGGCTTTAGTGTTTTACAACTACTAGTACTGGCTTCGGTGTTTTACAACTACTAGTACTGGATTTAGTACAATATAACTATTAGTACTGGCTTTAGTGTTTTCAACTACTAGAACTTGCTTTAGTGTTTTACAACTATTAGTTCTGGCTTCAGTGATTTACAACTAATAGTAATGGCTTTAGTGTTTTAACAACTACTAGTATTGGCTTTAGTACTATACAACTACTAGTACTGGCTTTAGTACTATACAACTACTTGTACTAGTTTTAGTAATGTACCACTACTAGTACTGGCTTTAGTACTATACACCTAATAGTACTTGCTTTAGTACTATTGAACTATTAATACTAGATTTAGTGTTTAACGACTACTTGTACTGGCTTTAGTACTATATAACTACTAGAACTTGCTTCAATGTTTTGCAACTATTAGTACGGGCTTCAGTGTTTTAACAAGTACTAGTACTTTCTTCATTGTTTTACAACTACTAGTGCTGGCTTTAGTACTATACAACTATTAGTACTGGCTTCAGTGCTTTAACAACTATTAGTACTGGCTTTAGTACTATACAACTACTAGTACTGGCTTTAGTACTATTCAACTACTAGTACTGGCTTCATTACTGTACATCTACTGATACAGGCTTTAGTACTCTACAAGTACTTGTACTGGCTTTAGTACTATGCAACTACTAGTGTTTGAGTTAGTGTTTTACAACTATTATTAACAGCTTTAGTGTTTTTACAACTACTAGTACTGGCTTCAGTACAATACAACTACTGGTATTAGCTTTAGTACTAAACAACTACTAGTACTTGCTTTAATACTATACAACTACTAGTACTTGTTTTAGTGTTTTACAACTACTAGTACTGGCTTTAGTACTATACAACTACTAGTACTGGCTTTAGTATTATACAACTACTTGTACTAGTTTTAGTAATGTACCCCTACTAGTACTGGCTTTAGTACTATACACCTAATAGTACTTGCTTTAGTACTATTGAACTATTAATACTACATTTAGTGTTTAACGACTACTAGTACTGGCTTTAGTACTATATAACTACTAGAACTTGCTTCAGTGTTTTGCAACTATTAGTACGGGCTTCAGTGTTTTAACAAGTACTAGTACTTTCTTCATTGTTTTACAACTACTAGTGCTGGCTTTAGTACTATGCAACTATTAGTACTGGCTTCAGTGCTTTAACAACTATTAGTACTGGCTTTAGTACTATACAACTACTAGTACTGGCTTTAGTACTATACAACTACTAGTACTGGCTTCATTACTGTACATCTACTGGTACAGGCTTTAGTACTCTACAAGTACTAGTACTGGCTTTAGTACTATGCAACTACTAGTGTTTGAGTTAGTGTTTTACAACTATTATTAACAGCTTTAGTGTTTTTACAACTACTAGTACTGGCTTCAGTACAATACAACTACTGGTATTAGCTTTAGTACTAAACAACTACTAGTACTTGCTTTAATACTATACAACTACTAGTACTTGTTTTAGTGTTTTACAACTACTAGTACTGGTTTTAGTACTATACAACTACTAGTACTTGCTTTATTACTATACAACTACCAGTTCTGGCATCAGTAGAATACAACTACTAGTACTGGCTTTAGTACTATACAACAACTAGTACTTGCTTTAGTGTTTTACAACTACTAGTACTGGCTTTAGTGTTTAACAGCTATTAGAACAACTATTAAATACACCTCTGCTGTTTTCAACCAAGATCTCAGCGATCACTTCCTCATTGCCTGCATCCGTAATGGGTCAGCGGTCAAACGACCTCCACTCATCACTGTCAAACGCTCCCTGAAACACTTCAGCGAGCAGGCCTTTCTTATCGACCTGGCCCGGGTATCCTGGAAGGATATTGACCTCATCCCTTCAGTAGAGGATGCCTGTTTTTTTTTTAAATGTCTTCCTCACCATCTTAAATAAGCATGCCCCATTCAAGAAATGTAGAACCAGGAACAGATATAGCCCTTGGTTCTCTCCAGACCTGACTGCCCTTAACCAACACAAAAACATCCTGTGGCGTTCTGCATTAGCATCGAACAACCCCCGTGATATGCAACTTTTCAGGGAAGATAGAAACCAATATACATACACAGGCAGTTAGAAAAGCCAAGGCTAGCTTTTTCAAGCAGAAATTTACTTCCTGCAACATCAACTCAAATTAGTTCCAGGACACTGTAAAGTCCTTGGTGAATAAGAACACCTCCTCCCAGCTGCCCACTGCACTGAAGATAGGAAACTCTGTCACCACCGACAAATCAACTATAATTGAGAATTTCAAGAAGCATTTTTCTACGGTTGGCCATGCTTTCCACCTGGCTACCCCTACCCCGGTCAACAGCACTTCACCCCCCACAGCAATTCGCCCAAGCCTTCCCCATTTCTCCTTCTCCCAAATCCAGTCAGCTGATGTTCTGAAAGAGCTGCAAAATCTGGACCCCTACAAATCAGCCGGGCTAGACAATCTGGACCCTTTCTTTCTAAAATTATCTGCAGAAATTGTTGCAACCCCTATTACTAGCCTGTTCAACCTCTCTTTCGTGTCGTCTGAGATTCCCAAAGATTGGAAAGCAGCTGCGGTCATCCCTCTCTTCAGAGGAGGGACACTCTTGACCCAAACTGCTACAGACCTATATCTATCCTACCCTTCCTTTCTAAAGTCTTCGAAAGCCAAGTCAACAAACAGATTGCCGACCATTTCGAATCCCACCGCACCTTCTCCGCTATGCAATCTGGTTTCAGAGCTGGTCATGGGTGCACCTCAGCCACGCTCAAGGTCCTAAACGATATCTTAACCGCCATCGATAAGAAACAATACTGTGCAGCCTTATTCATTGACCTGGCCAAGGCTTTCGACTCTGTCAAGCACCACATCCTCATCGGCAGACTCAATAGCCTTGGTTTCTCAAATGATTGCCTCGCCTGGTTCACCAACTACTTCTCTGATAGAGTTCAGTGTGTCAAATCGGAAGGGCGTGTTGTCCGGGCCTCTGGCAGTCTCTATGGGGGTGCCACAGGGTTAAATGATTTTCTCTGTATACATCAATGATGTCGCTCTTGCTGCTGGTGAGTCTCTGATCCACCTCTACGCAGACGATACCATTCTGTATACTTCTGGCCCTTCTTTGGTCACTGTGTTAACTACCCTCCAGACAAGCTTCAATGCCATACAACTCTCCTTCCGTGGCCTCCAACTGCTCTTAAATACATGTAAAACTAAATGCATGCTCTTCAACCGATCGCTGCCTGCACCCGCCCGCCCATCCAGCATCACTACTCTGGGCGGTTCTGATTTAGAATATGTGGACAACTACAAATACCTAGGTGTCTGGTTAGACTGTAAACTCTCTTTCCAGACTCACACCAAACATCTCCAATACAAAGTTAAATCTAGAATTGGCTTCCTATTTCACAACAAAGCATCTTTCACTCATGCTGCCAAACCTACCAATCCTCGACTTCGGCGATGTCATTTACAAAATAGCCTCGAATACTCTACTCAATAAATTGGATGCAGTCTATCACTGTGCCATCCGTTTTGTCACCAAAGCCCCATATACTACCCACCACTGCGACCTGTACACTCTCGTTGGCTGGCCCTCGATTCATACTCGTCCACAAACCCACTGGCTCCAGGTCATCTACAAGACCCTGCTAGGGAAAGTTCCCCCTTATCTCAGCTCGCTGGTCACCATAGCAGCACCCACCTGTAGCACGCGCTCCAGGAGGTATATCTGTCTGGTCACCCCCAAAGCCAATTCCTCCTTCGGCCGCCTCTCCTTCCAGTTCTCTGCTGCCAATGACTAGAACGAACTACAAAAATCTCTAAAACTGGAAACACTTATCTCCCTCACTAACTTTAAGCACCAGCTGTCAGAGCAGCTCACAGATTACTGCACCTGTACATAGCCCATCTATAATTTAGCTCAAACAACTACCTCTTACCCTATTGTATTTATTTATTTATTTTGCTCCTTTGCACCCCATTATTTCTATTTCTACTTTGCACTTTCTTCCACTGCAAATCTACTATTCCAGTGTTTTACTTGCTATATTGTATTTACCTTGCCATCATGGCCTTTTTTGCCTTTACCTCCCTTATCTCACCTCATTTGCTAACTTTGTATATAGACTTATTTTTCTACTATATTATTGACTGTATGTTTGTTTTATTCCATGTGTAACTCTGTGTTGTTGTATGTGTCAAACGGCTTTGCTTTATCTTGGCCAGGTCGCAATTGTAAATGACAACTTGTTCTCAACTTTCCTACCTGGTTAAATAAAGGTGAAATAAAAATAAATAAATAAAATTAGTACTTGCTTTAGTGTTTGAACAACTGCTATTACTTGCTTTAGTACTATACAACTACTGTTACGGTCGTTAGTGTTTAATAACTATTAGTACTGGCTTTAGCACTATACAACTACTAGTACTGGCTTTAGTACTATACAACTATTAGTACAGGCTTCAGTGTTTTACAACTATTAGTTCTGGCTTTAGTACTATACAACTACTAGTACTTGCTTTAGTGTTATACAACTTTTAGTAATGGCTTCAGTACTTTACATCTTCTGGTACTGGCTGCAGTACTATACAACTACAAGTTCTGGCTTCAGTACTATGCAACTACTTGTACTTGTTTAAGTACTATACAACTATTTGTACTTGTATAAGTACTATAGAACTACTAGTACTGGCTTTAGTGTTTAGCAACTATTAGTACTGGCTTCAGCACTATACAACTACTAATATTGGCTTTAGTGTTTTACAGCTACTAGTACTGGATTTAGTACTGTACAACTGCTAGTTCTGGCTTTAGTACTATACAACTACTCGTACTGGATTTAGTACTGTATAACTGCTAGTTCAGGCTTTAGTACTATACTGCAACTAGTACTGGCTTTAGTACTATACAACTCTAGTACTGGCTTTAGTACTATACTGCAACTAGTACTGGCTTTAGTACTATACAACTATTCGTACTTGCTTTATTGTTTCACAACTACTGGTACTGACTTTAGTACTATACAACTACTAGTACTGGCTTTAGTACTATACAACTACTTGTACTGGCTTTAGTGTTTTACAACTATTAGTACTGTCTTTAGTACTATACAGCTACTAGTACTTGCTTGAGTGTTTTACAACTATTAGTATTGTCTTTAATACTATATAACTACTCATACTTGCCTTAGTGTTTTACAACTATTAGTACTGGCTTTAGCACTATACAACTACTGGTACTGTCTTTAGTACTATACAACTACTAGTATTGGCTTCATTACTGTACATCTACTGCTACTGGCTTTAGTACTATACAAGTACTAGTACTAGCTTTAGTACTATACAACTACTCCTTAGAATTGGACACCTGCACAGAATATTATTATTTTTAAATTAACCACCTTGTTTTGAAGATGTCAAACACACAAACTGAGTGTGGGGATGGTGGAAGAACATCAAGTACTAGTACTGGCTTTGGTACTATGCAACTACTATTATTTGCTTTATTGTTTTACAACTATTATTACTGGCTTTAGTGGTTTAACAACTATTTGTACTTGCTTTAGTGTTTTACAACTATTAGTAAAGTCTTTAGTACTATATAACTACTAGTACTGGCTTCAGTACTGTACATCTTCTGGTACTGGCTTTAGTACTACACAACTACATGTTCTGGCTTCAGTACTATACAACTACTTGTACTTGTTTTAGTACTATTGTCACGTCCTGGCCAGTATAAGGGTTAATTAGTATTGTAGGTTGGTCAGGACGTGACAGAGGGTATTTGTTTTATGTGGTTCAGGGTGGTGTGTTTGGTTAAAGGGTGTTTGATTTAGTATTTCCGGGGTTTTGGTTTATAGTCTGTTTTTGTATTTCTATGTCTAGTCTGGTGAGTGTGTTTCTATGTTGTGTTGATTGGGGTTGGGACTCTCAGTTGAAGGCAGGTGTTGTCTATCTGCCTTTGATTGAGAGTCCCATATATTAGGGTGTGTTTGTGGTTGTTATTTGTGGGTGATTGTTCTGTGTTAAGCCTAGGCTTTGCCAGACTGTTTGTTGTTGTCGTTCGTTCGTTCGTTCGTTCGTTTCTCGTGTTTGTTATTTTTGTATTCATTTTTTTGAAGTTAATAAATCATCAAAATGAGCATACACGTACCTGCTGCGTTTTGGTCCTCCTTCACCGACGACAACCGTGACAACTATAGAACTTATAGTACTGGCTTTAGTGTTTAACAACTATTATTGCTGGCTTCAGCACTTTACAACTACTACAATTTGCTTTAATGTTTTACAGTTACTAGTATTGGCTTTAGTACTATACAACTACTAGTACTGGCTTTAATACTATACAACTACTCGTACTTGCGTTAGTGTTTTACAACTACTACTAAGTACTGGCTTTAATACTATACAACTAGTAGTACTGGCTTTAGTACTATAGAAATACTAGTACGGGCTTTAGTGTTTTACAACTACTGGGTTTTTAAACACATGATACTAAAAGAGGGAGTGAGGTGTGGAGCTGTGTTTGTGTGTATGTGTGCACATACATCTGTGTAACAAAACACACACATTAAGGCAGGAACAATTCCTTTTCCCCTAAGTTATTGCTCGATCTGAAAATGTAGTAGAAAGTAAAACATGGCGATTCCTCAGAGAAGGCACTACTTGAGTCTTTTTCAAAGCTTATTTTATGCAAATATCCTCTACCTTTTTCCCTCTTTTATGTAAAATAACAATTCCTTTCCAAGCGCAGCGTGCCGGCAACAGGGAGTAGCCCTATTTTCTACTTCCGATCAGCAGTTTTGTGGGAAATCCTGTGTCGATGCCTGGCGGACATTTTATTTTTTTCACCAGGAATATCTCAATTGGAGAGAGAGAGAGACAACTCGACGACTGAGGCAAATTTGTCAAGTGAAAATACTTTTCCATATAATTTATTTATTTAAAAGTCTCCAGACTGAAATCTATCTCTTTGTTTACAACTCTGAGGAATTTATAACACATTGTATCTTTGTTGTCTGAGGAAGCTGAAACTAGTTAAAATGGGCGCTCATGTTGGGGAATATATCCTATCATTGTGACCACCTGTTAATACACTGAGAGGGAGTAAACTACAAGTTTGAGAACAGATTCCATGTTTACCTTGTTAAGCTTCAACTCCATCTAAACAGGCTAGCAAAAATGCAGTGTAGCCTATCGTAACCCTAGCATCTACCGTTGAAACACATTACTACAGGACTGGAAATTGTCCCATTGTTTTGTTTTTCTCCCCTTTTTACCAGTGTCATTAATTAACACCTTACACTGATCATCCTCCTCCTTTTCGCTCCCTCAGCTAGCACCCACCACTTTGGCACCGTGGCGAAACCGAAGCAAGCAGGACCCCTGATATGAGATTTTCCAAAATAGGCCTACACAGGTATATTGGAAGGTGACTTGGCATTCGCTTGGCGCTCGCTTGGCAGAAGGTGAAAACAAGAGCATTATGAATTCCTAATCCCTGTTCCATTATTCATGGCTATAACAACCACAGCACACAAAGGCTGGTGAGAAGAGAAGAGAGCTCACTTCCAAATCCTCCTCGCCCGCATCTCTGTGTGGGTAACCTCAGCATGCTTCAAATGGAGGCGGAAATTTGTCAAATGCATACATTATCATCTGAAAATAAACCTGCCGCGCACCGGCGCCGCAATGGCAGTGAAGAGCGGCAGAAAAAGAGAACAAAAAATGGAGGAATAAGAGAGGAGGGTAACAGTTCATTTTAAGGGGTCCTTATTACATCTGTAATCACACTGTAACAAGTATTATAGTTAATTGTATTAACTCTTAGTTACACTGTAATAACAACATTTAACTGGTGGTTATTGCAGTATGGTGTAACAGCAAATGCGTGTTACCATGCTTGTTACAAAGTGGCAAGTTTCCACTAAATTCACAAATTTAGTGTTTAGTTTCTTCTCAGATGTAGTATGCGATTCAGTAATAACTGTCACAAAGTTGTAATAGCTTGTGGACAGATGTGCTGGGTGTCCAAGATTACAAAGTTTGGAGGATCAGTAGGCCCTAATTACCTACCCGTGAATGCACATTCTTCAAAATCTCGACTCAATGTTGTTGCTAGCACTAGCCACCAAAAAGTGTACGATCTGGGTTAACTTGGTTGAGTTTACAAAAACAGATCAGACGTAGGTCAACCTCACTGACTGGGTCTACCCAGATTATTAAATAAAATAACAACAACATGTTAACCTATTATGACAACCTGAACTTCCTTGCCATCCAAGTGAGAGGATAGACCCACAACTACATGTAATATCTGCCTAAGTACAATGTAAATGACTAGGTGTTACACAGGATTGAACTAGTTAATAAAATCAAGTGTATCTTGAGGGGTACTTACTGGTAATGAATGTGCAGTTATACAGTACATTACCCATTCTGACTACCTGGCCCTTATTTTAAGGCTTCCAGGAAGCGCCATCCAAGTGGGAGGATAAACACACTTGTATATTTATTACTCATTACCAAGTGAAAATACCTACAAATAAAATATGAGCTTCTACTTTAGTCAACTATATTGCAACATGTAAACATTTCTTACAAAACAATAACGATTTTTTATTATTAATAAATTGATTCATTATATTAAACAAGGATATAAGCCGTACATCAATAACGTACATCTGTAGCCTGGATCATTGTATCTCCACTCCAGTCCTGGAGTATCTCCAACATTACACATATTTGTTGTAGCCCCGGACAAAATACGCCCTGACTCAACTCATATAGGGCTTGATGATTAGTTGACAAGTTGAATCAGGTCTGTTTGTCCGGGGCTTCAATCCAAATGTGTACTGTAAGGGGTGCTGGAGAACTGGATTTGGGAAACACTGGTTTAGATAGCTAATTTATAACAACGGGACTGTCTTTTTTACTCCCCCTTTTAACATTACAAAATGGAAATAACTGTCTCTGTTTTCATCTATTTCATTCCTGTTAGCATTTTCCCATCCTGGAGTCTGAGACCTTGTAGGAATCTGTGGTAGAGAAGAAGAATATAAGACAATTTAGCAAAAATTACCCCTAGTTATCATCATCATGATTTCTGTAGTTTAGGGATATAGATAGGCCTAGATAGCTACCTAGCTAGCTGTTTTGTTATTTGTTATCTAGCAATTATGGTGCTTGCTAACACTAATAAGTTAGCTAGTGTTTAGCTACACCGAAAAGATGCTAGCGTTACTCATAGTGGTTGACACAAGTAGCTAGCTAGCCGGCTAGCTAATGTTAACATGCTAGGTATGTCTCACGTAATGCCCTTGGGGTACGGATACCCTGAGAACAAAGCTCACTGAAGATAAAATCATTGAACCCAGCTAACGTTAGCTAGTTAGCTAGCGAGTAGCGACCATATAATAATTGCCAACCTTAGCTAGCTAGCTAGTCAAGGTTGCAAAACTAGCTAGCTACCTAGCGTGCTAGTTTTGCAACCTTGACTGCAGCTAGCTACCTAGCGTGCTAGCTAATCTCAAAGAACTCCACAGATTGCACGGAAAGTCTATTCTGTCGATGGTAACTAGCTAGCTAGCAAGCCTAGTTGGTAGACCAAACAAAAACGCCAGCTAACATTTTCTAGTTAGCTACAGTTAGCTAGCAAACGTAGTTTGAGCGGGTTGAAATATGGTGTGGTCCGTGCTATCCGGGATCCTTGGGACGTCCCTACCCCATTGTAGTTTAAAATGGTAAGGGTTAAGGTTAGGTTTAGGTAAGGGTTATGGTTAAGGGTAGGGTTTATGATCCCAGATATCACTAACCGATATGGTAGCATTCATTGTTACACCTCTGTCATTACAGACTGCAATTACCACCAGTGACATGTTGTTATACAGTGTAACTATGAGTTATTACAATTAATTACAATACTTGTTACAGTGTGGTTACATATGTAATAACGACCCCTTAAAATGAACTGTTACCGAGAGGAGTGATAAATAAGAAGCAAAAAGAGACAGACTAAGAAGAGATTCAGTATTCTGTACAACGAGGAGCTGAATGAAGGAGATAATAATGAAACCCTTTATCTGTCCTTTAAAGGCACGGATTGTCACACGTTCATATTCGGGGCGTAGCTGCCATTGACGTGGCATAACCGTGCCATTTTCCCTGACGCCGCTGTGGGGGTGCGATGAAAAGAGGGAAAAAAGACTTGAAAGAAGAAGGGAAGACAGTATTTCAGGTCACAGCGGGTGTTTAAAGAGCAATGAAATATCACACACTAACAGGGAGGGCATGAAAAGAGGATGATGGTAAAGAAGGGGGAGAGAGAGGAATGGAGGGGAGAGAGGGGAATGGAGGGGGAGAGAGGGGAATGGAGGGGAGAGAGAGGAATGGAGGGGGAGAGAGGGGAATGGAGGGGGAGAGAGGGGAATGGAGGGGAGAGAGGGGAATGGAGGGGGAGAGAGGGGAATGGAGTGGGAGAGAGAGGAATGGAGGGGAGAGAGGGGAATGGAGGGGGAGAGAGGGGAATGGAGGGGAGAGAGAGGAATGGAGGGGGAGAGAGGGGAATGGAGGGGGAGAGAGGGGAATGGAGGGGAGAGAGGGGAATGGAGGGGGAGAGAGGGGAATGGAGTGGGAGAGAGAGGAATGGAGGGGAGAGAGGGGAATGGAGGGGGAGAGAGGGGAATGGAGGGGAGAGACAGGGGAATGGAGGGGGAGAGAGGGGAATGGAGGGGGAGAGAGGGGAATGGAGGGGAGAGAGGGGAATGGAGGGGGAGAGAGGGGAATGGAGTGGGAGAGAGAGGAATGGAGGGGAGAGAGGGGAATGGAGGGGGAGAGAGGGGAATGGAGGGGAGAGAGAGGAATGGAGGGGAGAGAGGGGAATGGAGTGGGAGAGAGGGAATGGAGGGGAGAGAGAGGAATGGAGGGGAGAGAGGGGAATGGAGGGGGAGAGAGGGGAATGGAGGGGGAGAGAGGGGAATGGAGGGGAGAGAGAGGGGAATGGAGGGGGAGAGAGGGGAGAGAGGGAAGGGAGGGAGAGAGGGGAAGGGAGGGAGAGAGAGGGAAGGGAGGGGGAGAGAGGGGAATGGAGGGGGAGAGAGGGGAATGGAGGGGGAGAGAGGAATGGAGGGGAGAGAGGGGAAGGGAGGGAGAGAGGGGAAGGGAGGGAGAGAGAGGGAAGGGAGGGGGAGAGGGGAATGAGGGGGAGAGGGAAGGGAGGGGGAGAGAGGGGAGAGAGGGGAATGGAGGGGAGAAAGGGGAATGGAGGGAGAGAGAGGGAAGGGAGGGGAGAGAGGGGAATGGAGGGGAAGAGAGGGGAGAGAGGGAAGGGAGGGGGAGAGAAGGGGAAGGAAAGGGAGGGGGAGAGAGGGGAATGGAGGGGAGAGAGGGGAATGGAGGGAGAGAGAGGGAAGGGAGGGGGAGAGAGGGGAATGAGGGGGAGAGAGGGAAGGGAGGGGGAGAGAGGGGAATGGAGGGGGAGAGAGGGGAGAGAGGGAAGGGAGGTGGAGAGAAGGGGAAGGAGAGGGCGGGGCGGGGAAGAGAGGGGAGGGAGGGTATAGTTCACTACTTTTGACCAGGGCCCCATATTGACCAGGGCCCTATATAAACCAGGGCCCTATATTGACCAGGGCCTTGTATTGACCAGGGCCCTGTATTGACCCTGTATTGGGCCCTGTATTGACCCAATATAGGGCCCTGTATTGACCAGGGCCCTGTATTGACCAGGTTAGAGCACTATGTAGGCATTATAGGGAACAGTTATTTGGTACACCGTCAGGCAGTGAGGTGGCTGCCCCTCCTCAGACGATTGTGTGTGTGTGTGTGTGTGTGCGCGCGCGTGCGCACGTGTTTCACTCCCTTCTAATGCATGCTGATGCCTACAACTTGACAACGCCTCCCTGAGGACCCTTCTCCTGTTGGAGCGAGCCTTAATTCCATTAGGGAGAAAAATCAATTATCTGCACACATGAACACACAACACACACACAACACACACAAAATCTTTTCAGAAGATGCCTGCGACACTCGTAAATGACTCAAAGGCAACACATTCTTTATTACATTCCTACCCATTCCTCCTCCTCCTCCTCCTCCTCCTCCTCCTCCTTCTCCTCTTTATTTGCCTGAATGAGACATTAACTCAGGTCATCGGCTGCAGATGTGAAAAGAGCTCAGGAGATTGAGCCTCCGAGGAGCTGGTTTGGCACAGGGATGCGTACGAACATATGCGCTCACCCAAACTTAGACATAAGACCGCTGCGTTTACATTAAATCTGTGCATAGACCGACCAGGTGAATCCAGGTGACAGCTACAGTATGATTCCTTATTGATGTCACTTGTTAAATCCACTTCAATCAGTGTAGATGAAGGGGAGGAGACAGTTTAATGAAGGATTTTTAAAGCCTTGAGACAATTGAGACATGGATTGTGTATGTGTGCCATTCGGAGGGTGAACGGGGAAGACAAAATATTTAAGTGCCTTTGAACGGGATATGGTAGTAAATGCCAGACGCACCGGTTTGAGTGTGTCAAGAACTGCAACGCTGCTGGGTTTTTCAAGCTCAACAGTTTCCCGTGTGTATCAAGAATGGTCCACCACCCAAAGGACATCCAGCCAACTTGACACTGAACTGTGGGAAGCATTAGAGTCCACAAGGGCCGCGATCCCTGTGGAACACTTTTGACACCTTGTATTTTTTTTTTAAGTAGGCACGTCAGTTAACAACAAATTCTTATTTACAATGACAGCCTACCCCGGCCAAACCCTAACCCGGGCGACACTGTGCCAATTGTGCACCGCTCTATGGAACTCCCAATCACAGCCAGTTGTGATACAGCCTGGAATCGAACCAGTGACGCCTCTAGCACCGTGATGCAGTGCCTTAGGCCGCTGCGCCACTTGGGAGCCCCCCTAAACTTGTAGAGTCCATGCCCCAACAAATTGAGGCTGTTCTGACGGTAAAAAGAGGTACAACTCAATATTAGGAAGGTGTTCCTAATGTTTTGTAAACTCAGTGTTGGTGCGTGCTGAAGGCAGCAGCACAAACCCCTACACTCACCCCAGGCCATGATTGAATTTTTTTTTGACAGTTTGTTCGTACCCTTAGCATACACTTGACACTTGCCTAGTAGAGACCATTAGCTGTCTTGTGTTATTAAGATATATAAAAATTACGGTTGTTGATGTGTATGGCTGAATTTCAGATACATTTTTGTACATTTTAATGTTGCAGTAAAAGGACCTTGGCCTAGCGTTTTTAACGGACGAATGAGAATATTATTTCGATAGCAGATCACAAATGGAAAGAGAATTGGTCATTTTCATTTGAATTTCCTGACTTAGCGAGATGATTCTCCTCGATAAAAAGAGTGATCAATTTAAGATCCCACATCTGTACCACAATATCTTTTACAGAAGTATTTTCCTACCTCGGCTCGACCGTATGCCTATCGACCTGAAACCTGTTGTCGGGAGACATTCGCTCAACCAACTGGATGGAAACCACAACCACACTAGTGTTTTATGATGGAGAGTGAGACAAAAGCCCTCGTTTATCAAATGGACATGAGTTTGGATTTGAGCTTGGAAATTCCTGTGCACAATGTCTGATTCATCAAATTGTTGTATTGGACTGATCTGAGCCTCAGATTAGAGTATGTTCATTTGGTAAATCAAGGCTATGGTGACTGTTACTATATTCCCTCTTAATACTTGATATGATGGTATTTCTTCTTGTTCTCTGTACCTCTGGTGAAGCTAATAGGAAGTGACATAATACATTAACCCCTCCCTCTCTCTGGCATCTGGTGGTCTGCTCTCCTCCTGTTGCTCCAGGCCAGCGGGTTCCACCCGCTGGCTTAGAGGCGTGGGCGTGGTAATGGAGTCATGAAGCGGTCGGATGCATGGTGCATCGCTGATGGTTGGAGACTGTGTGTGTTTGTGTGTGTGTGTGTGTGTGTGTGTGTGTGTGTGTGTTTGTGTAGCGGATGGTCGGGAGGATGTCTGCACACTGGAGGGAGTTGCTGGCAGGGTGGTGGGTGTCTGAGGAGGGTGGTTAGAGGGGGTGGGGGGGTGTGTTAGAACCCCTGTGTGTGGTAGTGGAGTCATCGCTCCCTACCACACACACACACACACACTTACCTCAGAAGACACCCCCTTCCAGAGGAGCTGTGACTAACAGGCAAGACGCCCTCCAGCAGGAAATCAGGAACGGCTCCCGACAGGAAGTGACAGCGATGAGCCCACCCGTAAATCTTGTTTTTATTCTAATTAGCCTCAAAAAAGAGGTGAAAAGAAGGAAGGAGATAGGAGAAGTTCTCTTTCCCCTCTACACTCAGGAGAAAGGTCATGCTTGTAGACCAGTTTAGGCCAAACACCATCGGCAAGGGGCCTGACTCATGGGTCGAAATATAACGTTTGAACATTATATGAATGCAAAATGAATGTCTGCATCTACGTCGAGTTTGTGGATGCTGGCTACCACTGACATGTGTGGCCATTGGTCTGGCTGCTAGTTATTTGTTTGAGTTTCAACGGACTTAACAATGATTATTAGAGGAGCGGGGAATTTTCGCTCGTCTCTTACCGAACCTCATATAACTCTGTCTTCTACCTGTCTCCTCATAACTACTTGTCTCCTCATAGCTCTACCTGTCTCATGACTCTACCTGTCTCCCCATAACTCTACCTGTCTCTTCATGACTCTACCTGTCTTCTCATAACTCTACTTGTCTCCTCATGACTCTACCTGTCTCCTCATGACTCTACCTGTCTCCTCATAACTCTACCCGTCTCCTCTTAACTCTACCTGTCTCCTCATGACTCTACCTGTCTCCTCATGACTCTACCTGTCTCCTCATGACTCTACCTGTCTCCTCATGACTCTACCTGTCTCCTCAAAACTCTACCTGTCTCCTCATGACTCTACCTGTCTCCTCATGACTCTACCTGTCTCCTCAAAACTCTACCTGTCTCCTCATGACTCTACCTGTCTTCTCATGACTCTCCCTGTCTTCTCATGACTCTCCCTGTCTTCTCATGACTCTCCCTGTCTTCTCATGACTCTCCCTGTCTCCTCAAAACTCTACCTGTCTCCTCATGACTCTCCCTGTCTCATGACTCTCCCTGTCTCCTCATAACTCCATTTGTCTCCTGATAACTCTACCTGTCTCCAGATAACTCTACCTGTCTCCTCATAACTCTACCTGCCTCCTGATAACTCTACCTGTCTCCAGATAACTCTACCTGTCTCCTCATAACTCTACCTGTCTCCTCATAACTCTACCTGTCTCCTCTTAACTCTACCTGTCTCCTCATGACTCTACCTGTCCCCTCATGACTGTACCTGTCTCCCCATAACTCTACCTGTCTTCTCATAACTCCACTTGTCTCCTGATAACTCTACCTGTCTCCTCATAACTCTACCTGTCTCTTCATGACTCTACCTGTCTTCTCATAACTCTACCTGTCTCCTCATAACTCTACCTGCCTCCTGATAACTCTACCTGTCTCCTCTTAACTCTACCTGTCTCCTCATGACTCTACCTGTCTCCTCATGACTGTACCTGTCTCCCCATAACTCTACCTGTCTCCTCATGACTCTGCCTGTCTCCTCATGACTGTACCTGTCTCCCCATAACTCTACCTGTCTTCTCATAACTCCACTTGTCTCCTGATAACTCTACCTGTCTCCTCTTAACTCTACCTGTCTCTTCATGACTCTACCTGTCTTCTCATAACTCTACCTGTCTCCTCATAACTCTACCTGCCTCCTGATAACTCTACCTGTCTTCTCATAACTCTACCTGTCTCCTCATGACTCTACCTGTCTTCTCATAACTCTACCTGTCTCCTGATAACTCTACCTGTCTCCTCATAACTCTACCTGTCTCCTCATGACTCTACCTGTCTCCTCATGACTCTGCCTGTCTCCTCTTAACTCTACCTGTATCCCAAGGACTCTACCCATTTTGTGCATGTGAGATAAGAAACGTTTGCATTTTTGTTTTGTTTTAAATGCCAGGATAGTCATTTTTCCTGTCCATATTGTAGGAATTTGCAGTACACTACTAAACTTATTCAGGAAGTAAATGAATATTTCAGTCCCACAATGAAGTGGAAGCAGAAAAGGATAGTACTACAGAGGAGGGATAGGAGTTGACCTATAGAATAGACCTATGATGTTTCAAGAGAAAGTCACTTCAGTAAGAGGCATAACACTTTTAACTAGAGAGTATCGGTGAATATTAAGTTGTTCATGTGTTCATAAAAAGACTAGAAGGCTTCAACGACAAGAAGCTGCCAGATTCAAAGCAGCGATCAACACTATCCCAATTATATAGAATATCTAATTAACAGAAAATGCCTTTCTACCTGCACAATTTCACATCAATAGCAAAATGTCACTCATGTTGTTTATCTTTGTTGTCAAGTAACCAAAGACAAAATTGTTTTTCGCGCCACATACAAGGGATCCATATTAGGACAAACTTAGAGTCACAAGGAGTTGGTGTCATAATATGGACACCGTTCCTGTACAGTAACTTCTGCTTCAAAAAATATGGGTTCATGACACTGGCAGGTAGCCTAGCGGTATCACGTTGGTAACAATGATTCAGGAGACAGGTGCAGGAATGTGTAATAGTTACAAAAAATATATATATATACCAAACAAACACGTAACAAAAACACAGGGTTGAAACCCAAAGAAAAGAGCGAGGAGTACCTCGAATAAATAACACACGCGACGAGACCCCGTAATCATCTGCGCAATCCACAATGGCACGAAAGCCCAAAACACACAGCACAGGTACTCACACGCACCAACGGACATCGTAACAATAATGGACAGGACCATGGTGAACAAAGAGCACATATATACAAATACTAATCAGTGGGAATAAAGGCCAGGTGTGCGCAATGAAAGTTCCAGAGGGATCCGTGACAAGCGGTTAAGAGTTTACGTGTTGGGTATTCTCTCCACCTCATTGTGATGTTTACTTGTTGGGTATTATCTCCACCTCATTGTGATGTTTACTTGTTGGTTATTATCTCCGCCACACTGTGATGTTTACTTGTTGGTTATTCTCTCCGCCACACTGTGATGTTTACTTGTTGGTTATTCTCTCCACCTCATTGTGATGTTTACTTGTTGGGTATTATCTCCGCCTCATTGTGATGTTTACTTGTTGGGTATTATCTCCGCCTCATTGTGATGTTTACTTGTTGGGTATTATCTCCGCCTCATTGTGATGTTTACTTGTTGGGTATTATCTCCGCCACATTGTGATGTTTACTTGTTGGTTATTCTCTCCGCCACACTGTGATGTTTACTTGTTGGGTATTATCTCCGCCACATTGTGATGTTTACTTGTTGGTTATTCTCTCCACCTCATTGTGATGTTTACTTGTTGGGTATTATCTCCGCCTCATTGTGATGTTTACTTGTTGGGTATTATCTCCGCCTCATTGTGATGTTTACTTGTTGGTTATTCTCTCCGCCACACTGTGATGTTTACTTGTTGGTTATTCTCTCCGCCACACTGTGATGTTTACTTGTTGGGTATTATCTCCGCCTCATTGTGATGTTTACTTGTTGTGTATTATCTCCGCCTCATTGTGATGTTTACTTGTTGGGTATTAAAACGCCTCATTGTGATGTTTACTTGTTGGGTATTATCTCCGCCTCATTGTGATGTTTACTTGTTGGGTATTATCTCCGCCACATTGTGATGTTTACTTGTTGGTTATTCTCTCCGCCTCATTGTGATGTTTACTTGTTGGGTATTATCTCCGCCTCATTGTGATGTTTACTTGTTGGTTATTCTCTCCGCCACATTGTGATGTTTACTTGTTGGGTATTAAAACGCCTCATTGTGATGTTTACTTGTTGGGTCTTATCTCCACCACATTGTGATGTTTACTTATTAGGTGTTACGTTCCCCAGTTTCTGTGTTGTGGTTTGTGTATTTGTATGTGTGTGTTTCAGGATGGCTTCCTAAATTCCCCCAAGCAGCTGATTGGTCGGCCCCCATTGCTAATTGGAGAGCTGACCACGCCCCCTCGTCAGGATACAGCTGTATCCCATTACAGACTCCTTCTCCAGCTATATAAGCCAGTGTTCTGTTTCTCAGAGAGAGCTGAGGGTTTTATCCTGGGTTGGCTGTTTCTCAGATAGAGCTGAGGGTTATATCCTGTATTGGTTGTTGCTCAGAGCGAGCTGAGGGTTATATCCTGTATTGGTTGTTTCTCAGATAGAGCTGAGGGTTATATCCTGTATTGGTTGTTGCTCAGAGCGAGCTGAGGGTTATATCCTGTATTGGTTGTTGCTCAGATAGAGCTTCTTTGATATCTTGTGTTGGTTGTTGCAGAGAGAGAGAGAGAGCTAATTAGTAAGTCCTGTGTGTGTAAGTAGGACGCAGTGTTTTGATGATTGACATTGTTTGTATTATTCTGTTTTTGTTCCCGGGGGGGAGGGGGAGGGGAAGGCACCTAGGGAGTGCTTAGGCAAGAGGCCTGCGGGCATACATAACCCGTAGTAGTTTACTGTCTATGCACACTAGGTAAGACCTGAGCGGACCATCCTCCTGTATTTTGGTTAGTGCACCAGGTGGTGCTAGTTAGGTCAGTAGTGGGTAGGCAGGTAAGGTAAGAGAGGGGGCTTTAATATTTACTTTCTTTGCTTTGGTTCCGTCCAGCCCCTTTCCTCCAAAATTACCGTGCGACGGAATAAATTCCTTCTAAACGGTACCACTCTCTGCCTTTGTCATCCTCACTCGCACCTACAGTCCCACACCTCTTTCACTCCACGGGGAGTTGAGTTGTAGCAGGGTGTTGCGTTCCCTCTTCCTAGAGGCGTATGTAACATTAGGTATTATCTCCGCCACATTGTGATGTTTACTTGTTGGGTATTATCTCCGCCACATTGTGATGTTTACTTGTTAGGTATTATCTCTGTTGAGGCTAATCTTTAATCTTTCGTGGAAACCACAATAAAATATAAACATGACTTGAGGTTTGAATCTGAAACCACCTACCTATTGGACTTGTGTTTTGATACAGACTGCAGCCAAGGAACCTTTTAGTCATTTTTTTATATGTCAGCTCTGGGCTCCAGGGAAAAATCTCACATTGCATTACTCGACAAAAACAACAGATGAAGTCAGACATTAAAAATAAGAGCCGATTTATGATGCGAAGCGCGAAGGGAACAAATTAGTTGAGTGTCTGGTGATCTGACAGCCTGACTCCAACCTATATAAGCATTGTTGTCCAGATGGGGTTGCAGAGAAAGTTGGTTTGAAAGCGAACACACACACGCACGCACACAGTGGTATAAAGTACTCAAGTAAAAATACTTTCAAGTACTACTTAAGTAGGTTTTTGGGGTATCTGTACTTTACTAGTTCTATTTCTGACTACTTTTACTTCACTACATTCCTAAATAAAATGATATACTTTTTACGTCATACATTTTCCTTGATACCCAGAAGTACTTTTTACATTTTAAATGCATAGCAGGACAGGAACATGTTCCAATTCACACACTTATCAAGAGAACATCCCTGTTCATCCCTACTACAAATATTGTAGTTAAACACAAATATACTAATTGATAATAAAGAAACTTTATCAGTTGGAACCTTTAACAAGTGGAAGAAGGAACAAGTATTCTAATTATTATTAACTCAGGCGTAGCAGGCTGGGAATTCTGCAAACAGGGTTTCTAGGATGGGCTATTAGCAGGACAATATATATTGGTCCTACTGGCCATGACTCCCGAGTGGTGCAGTGGTCTAAAGCACTGCATCTCAGTGCTAGAGGAGTCACTACAGACCCTGGGTTCAAATTCAAGCTGTATCACATCTGGCTGTGATAGGGAGACCCATATGGCGCCACACAATTGGCCCAGCATCATCTGAGTTTTGTCGGGGTAGCCCTTAGATATTAATTTAGAATCCTCCAATCCTCAAAATTGTATTTTTGGCAGAGAGAAATATTTCTAGATATACTGTAGGCCTACCGTAGGCGACATGAGTCTCACTAGTGTTGAGTAATGTGCTGTTAAAAGTGGCGTAGGTCTTATTTATTTAAAAAGCATATTGAAGTTAGAAGCAATAGGATTTGAAGCAATAGCTTACCCGCGTGTGGTCAACTATTTCAGCACCGTTTTGCGCTGCTCTGAGACAAGCATGGGAACTGGTCTTGATAAATCAATGACATTTTTATTTTCACTGAATCCCCTTTTGGGTATTGGTTAGACTACAATTAGGGTGTGGAAATGTTATGCTCTTAGTACTGTAGCCTACTCCCGAACGCCACGTTGTACAGCACCATATTTTCCCTGAGGGTTTCGTTTTTCGTTTTTCTTGGAATAGAAACACCATAATATTAATCAAATTAATTAAGCTACATTTCTTAATCTGGTACAGCCAATATTGAAGCCTATCAAACGCTTTTCTGGTGGACAAACTAGCACTAACTAGCATTAATAGCAACGATGGCTGACAATTAAATAATGTGCCATAGAATTCTGCGGAAGCCCGCAAGGTGTGCTGCAGTATGACGCAACTTTTACAGGAAGAACCACCGTATACTTTTGATACTTAAGTATATTTAAAACCAAATACTTTTAGACTTTTACTCAAGCAGTATTTTACTGGGTGACATTCACTCTCATTTTTTATTAAGGTATCTTTACTTTTACTCAAGTATGACAATTGGGGACTTTTTCCACCAATGCGTGCACACATTGACACACAAACGCACACACACACACACACACACACACACACACACACACACACACACACACACACACACACACACACACACACACACACACACACACACACACACACACACACACACACACACACACACGCACACAGACACACATAGACACACACTTGAAGTGGTCCGAATGGAATACCCTGTTGATATTGAACACATCGAACAGTGTGGATAGGCAAACCCAATGTTATAACTAAACAGTAATCCAAAGCGCCAAGTCTAGATCCAAGAGGCTTCTAAACAGCTTCTACCCCCAATACATAAAATTCCTGAACATCTAGTCAAATGGCTACCCAGACTATATTTGCATTGCCCCCCCCCCCCTTCTTCACAGCTGCTACTCTCTGTTGTCATCTATGCATTGTCACTTTAATAACTCTACCTACATGTACATACTACCTCAACTAACCGGTACCCCCCTGTATATAGTCTCGCTATTGTTATTTTACTGCTAATCTTCTTTTACTTGTGACTCTTATTCTTATCTGTATTTTTTGGAAACTGCATTGTTGGTTAGGGGCTCGTAAGTAAGCATTTCACTGTAAGGTCTACAGCTGTTGTATTCGGCGCATGTGACTAATACAATTTGAATTGATTTGATAACTAAACAGTAACCCAATGGTATAACTAACCAGTAACCCAATGGTATAACTAAGCAGTAACCCAATGGTATAACTAACCAGTAACCCAATGGTATAACTAAACAGTAATGCAATGGTATAACTAACCAGTAACCCAATGGTATAACTAACCAGTAACCCAATGGTATAACTAACCAGTAACCCAATGGTATAACTAAACAGTAACCCAATGGTATAACTAACCAGTAACCCAATGGTATTACTAACCAGTAACCCAATGGTATAACTAAACAGTAACCCAATGGTATAACTAACCAGTAACCCAATGGTATAACTAAACAGTAACGCAATGGTATAACTAACCAGCAACCCAATGGTATAACTAACCAGCAACCCAATGGTATAACTAACCAGCAACCCAATGGTATAACTAAACAGTAACCCAATGGTATAACTAACCAGTAACGCAATGGTATAACTAACCAGTAAGCCAATGGTATAACTAAACAGTAACCCAATGGTATAACTAACCAGTAACGCAATGGTATAACTAACCAGTAACCCAATGGTATAACTAACCAGTAACCCAATGGTATAACTAACCAGTAACCCAATGGTATAACTAACCAGTAACCCAATGGTATAACTAACCAGTAATGCAATGGTATAACTAACCAGTAACCCAATGGTATAACTAACCAGTAACCCAATGGTATTACTAACCAGTAACCCAATGGTATAACTAAACAGTAACGCAATGGTATAACTAACCAGTAACCCAATGGTATAACTAAACCCTTGTAGGGTGCAGCAGAGGTTTGGCACGGGCACAGCATGGGGCTGGTCTAGGAACAGCTGGGAGATAGTGCAGGCGTCAGCCCGAGCAGGGGGTCTCTGAGTGGGCTCGTGTACTGATCCGACAATGCCAAGGAGTGTGGAGGGGCTGCGGGTGGTGGCAGGATACATGGCCCAAGCGCTAATCTTTTTGATGCCGTTGCTAGGTAATCGAGCAAGCTTGGCTGATTCTAAATAGCTGTTTGAATGACTCAAATGTGCCATGGCTGCTGGCCACACACAGGGATACACAAACACATGCGGACACACACACACACACACACAAGCACACTTCAGACATGCCAGGCCTGATATTTTGATAGAAGTTAGCGGATGCCAGCTTCACGATGAGATGTCAATCACTGCCTGTTCTAGTTACTTTCCCATGATAGTTGACCTTTGGTTCAAATGCAGACTACAAATCCTTGGATTTCTTTTAGTAGAAACTACTTGAACCCTCGCTCATAAAGTTTTATATTGTCATATTACTGTAATTTATGTCACTGTATAACTGTTCTGAGACATGACATTCAGAGAAACGGCAGTGAATGTTACATTCTCAAGGACCTATTTCCTGTGAGTTTTGACGTAGTTCTGCAGGTTTTAGTTTTGTCGACCAGGCTATAACTGGATTTTTCTCCTAAATTGTTTGAAGCATTGCCTAGGTAACAGCGCAGTGCTTCTTTCTTGAAAATTGTTATCCTTTGTGTAAAAATGATCATGCTCAGACAAATGGAGTTGTCAAACTCAGCTGCATATCAAAGTAGTTTTTTTCATGTTGCTGTCAGGATATTGTTCGGTGGATAGTTTCTCAACTCCGCTGTATGGCGTTTAGAGAGGGGTTGTAGATACAGTATGCTTCTACATCTGCATTGCTGGGTGTTTGGGGTTTAAGGCTGGCTTTTCTGTATAAGCACTTTGTGACATCTGCTGATGTAAAAAAAAAGGGTTGATAAACCATTTTAAGTTTCATATTTTTTTTTTATGTCACCTGCACAAGTACAGTGAAATGCCTTTCTTGCAAAACCCAGCAATGCAATAATCAATAACAATGTAATACTAGAAAAAATATACAAGAAATAAGAAGAAATATGAAGAACACATTAAGGAAGTAAGTAAGCATACTATATACAGGGTCAGTTCAATACCATATTTACAATGTGCAAGGATACTGGAGTGATGGAGGTAGATATGTATAGGAGTAAGGTGACTAGGCAACAGGATATAAGATAAACAGAGTAGCAGCAGCTTGTATGTGAGAGGCTGTGCGTGTGTGCAGAGTCAGTATAAATGTATGTTCATATTATATGTGAGTGATCAGAAGATGGAGTGACAGTGTGTCTGAGTGTGTAGGGCCCTGTGAGTGTGCATAGAGACAAAAATAAAAGGTCAATAAAGATACAAGGTTAACTCAGATAGTCCATGTAGCTATTTTGTTAGCTATTTATCAGTCTTATTGCTTGGGGATATAAGCTGTTCCAGAGCCTGTTGGTGCCACACTTGATGCACCGTTACCACTTGCCATGCGGAAGCAGAGAGAACAGTCTATGGCTTGGGCGGTTGGAATCTTTAGCGATATTCCGGGCCTTCCTTCCACACCGCCTGTTATAGATGTCCTGGATGTCAGGGAGCTCGGCCCCAGTAATGTACTGGGCTGTCCTCACTACCCTTTGTAGCGCCATGTGATCGACGGCGGTACAGCTGTAGAACCTTTTGAGGATTTGAGGGCCCATGCCAAACTTTTTTCAGCCTCCTGAGGGGACATAGGTGCTGTCATGCCTTCTTCACAATTGCACACGTGTTTGGACCATTTTAAAGTGTTTAGTGATTTGGACACCAATGACCTTGATACTCTAAACCTGCTCTAATGAAGCCCTGTCGATGTGGATGGGGGCGTGCTCACAGACTAGGACAAGGAGAGGTTGAAAATTACTGTGAATATACCTGCCAGCTGTTCATGCTCTAAGAACACGCCCTGGAGTACCGTCAGGCCCTGCGGCCTTGTGGGTGTTGACCTGATTAAAGACCTTTCTCACGTTGGCCTCGGGGAGCGAGATCACCCAATCCTGACGGCCCTCACACCCGGCACGATGTTGTTGTTGTCAAACCGTGCATTGCATTGACTTCGTCTGGTAGAGAGGCATCGTTGGGCAGTTCACGATTGGGTCTTCCTTTGTAATCCGTAATGGACTGTAGCCCCTGCCACATGCAGCGGGCGTCGGAGCCTGAGTAATATGATTCCACCTTAATCCTATATTGTCCTTTTGCTCGTTTGATGACTCTGCAGAGGTCATAGCTGGCCTTCTTGTACTTATTCCTGTCCTCAGCTGTAGCCGTCGGGTTGTCTGCAATAGCTTTGTCTTTTAGTTTAGCTCCAACCTTGGTGTTAATCCAGGGCATTTGATTGGGGAAGCAGCGAACCCTCACCGCGAGACAACGTCAACCATGCATTTTTTTATGAAGTCGGTGATGGAGGTGTTGTCGGCCGAGTCTCAAAACAGATTCCAATCAGTGCTAGGAAAGCAGTCCTGTAGCATAATCTCTGATTCTGGTGACCATTTCCCAATGGAGCAAGTCACGGGTACTTCCTGTTTGAGTTTCTGCTTGTAAATTTGATTTGCCGAT
This sequence comes from Salmo trutta, assembly GCF_901001165.1. Classification (NCBI taxonomy): domain Eukaryota; kingdom Metazoa; phylum Chordata; class Actinopteri; order Salmoniformes; family Salmonidae; genus Salmo; species Salmo trutta. Next base: position 38,791,657 of record NC_042987.1, on the reverse strand, counting down.
TGGTGAACGGAGGGTCTTGTATGCTTGCTTGTGGATAGAATAACAGTGGTCTAGGACTCTATCCCACCTAGTGGCATTGGAGACGTGTTGATGGAAATTGGGCATCATGTCTCTTAGTGACGCAGAATTAAAATCGCGGGCAACCAGAAAAGCAACCTTTTGATCTAGGTTTTCTTGCTTGTTTATAGCCTTGTACATTTTGTTAAGTGCCAGCTTGTTATTTTCCTTGTCCTGAGTTGGAATGTATACAACAGTCACAATAACAGCTGAAAACTCCCTTGGGACTTCGAAAAGTCGGTATTTGACGATCAGGTTTTCCAAGACAGATGAACAGTGGGTCAAAACTTCCACCACGCTGAAGTTAACACACCAGTTGGTGTTGATGTAGAGGCAAACGCCCATTCGATTTCCTCGACTCCACTGTCCTGTCCGCCCGGTGAATGGAGAATCCATTGAGTTGGATAGCCGTGGGGAGTATCTTATCCGAGAGCCATGTTTCAGCAAATCTGCGATCAGATAGTATCCATCTTATTATCAAGTAACAGTACATTTACCAGTAGAATGGATGGAAGAGGTGGCCGGTTTTCCCTTCGCCTTATTCTCACCAGGATCCCCCCTCTCTTGTCTATGTAACGACCGATGTTTCCTCTTGGGTAGCCCGAAAATTGGGTCAGAATTACAGATAGAGCCCAGGGCAGATGAGTCGAAGTTGAACCCGGAATAAATAGTAACTGCCGATCTGATGTTCAAAAGTTCTTGTCGGGTTGTAAGAAATACTAGCAGATACATTTAGAGAAAATAAAGTAAAAATAAACGACAAAATAAATCACAAAATAGCAAAGTTGGGTTGGAGCTTACAAAAATGGCGGCCATCCAGTACGGCGCCATATTCAGGTGTATACTGCTGTATGGCATTAGGAGAGGGGTTATATATATACTGCTGTATGGCATTAGGAGAGGGGTTATATATATATATATACTGCTGTATGGCATTAGGAGAGGGGTTATATATACACTGCTGTATGGCATTAGGAGAGGGGTTATATATATATATATATATATATATATATATATATATATATATACTGCTGTATGGCATTAGGAGAGGGGTTATATATATACTGCTGTATGGCATTAGGAGAAGTCTGAAGTTTACATACACCTTTGCCAAATACATTTAAACTCAGTTTTTCACAATTCCTGACAATATAATCCTAGTAAAAATTCCCTGTCTTACATCAGTTAGGATCACAGTTTATTTTAAGAATGTGAAATGTCAGAATAATAGTAGAGAGAATGGTTTATTTCAGCTTTTATTTCTTTCATCACATTCCCAGTGGGTCAGAAGTTTACATACACTCAATTAGTATTTGGCAGCATTGCCTTTAAATTGTTTAACTTGGGTCAAACGTTTCGGGTAGCCTTCCACAAGCTTCCCACAATAAGTTGGGTGAATTGTGGCCCATTCTTCCTGACAGAGCAAGTGTAACTGAGTCAGGTTTGTAGTCCTCCTTGCTCGCACACGCTTTTTCAGTTCTGCCCACAAATGTTCTATAGGATTGAGATCAGGGCTTTGTGATGGCCACTTCAATACCTTGACTGTGTTGTCCTTAAGCCATTTTGCCACAACTTTGGAAGTATGCTTGGGGTCATTGTCCATTTGGAAGACCCATTTGCGACCAAGCTTTAACTTCCTGACTGATGTCTTGAGATGTTTATTTATTTTTATTTTTTATTTTATTTGTAATTTTTTAGATGTTGCTTCAATATATCCACGTAATTTTCCATCCTCATGATGCCATCTACTTTGTGAAGTGCACCAGTCCCTCCTGCAGCAAAGCACCCCCACAACATGATGTTGCCACCCCTGTGCTTCACGGTTGCAATGGTGTTCTTCGGCTTGCAAGCGTCCCCCTTTTACCTCCAAACATAACGATGGTCATTATGGCCAAACAGTTCTATTTTTGTTTCATCAGACCAGAGGACATTTCTCCAAAAAGTACGATCTTTGTCCCCATGTGCAGTTGCAAACCGTAGTCTGGCTTTTTTATGGCGGTTTTGGAGCAGTGGCCTTTCCTTGCTTCCTTTCAGGTTATGTCGATATAGGATTCATTTTACTGTGGATATAGATACTTTTGTACCTGTTTCCTTCAGCATCTTCACAAGGTCTTTTGAATTTTAAGTGAAATCATCTGTCGGTAAACTATTGTTGGAAAAATTACTTGTGTCATGCACAAAGTAGATGTCCTAACCGATTTGCCAAAACTATAGTTTGTTAACAAGAAATTTGTGGAGTGGTTGAAAAACTCGTTTTAATGACTCCAACCTAAGTGTATGTAAACTTCCGACTGCAACTGTATATATATACTGCTGTATGGCATTAGGAGAGAGGTTATATATATATATTGCTGTATGTCAATAGGAGAGGGGTTTTATATATATACCCAACATTCATTCTGAGAAACACCATCACAAGTCTGCATAGTCAATGATTGACTGCCTTCTTGTCTGCCTTTTGTGTGTGGGTGAATGTATGTGTGTAATTGTGTGTGCGTGTGAGAGAGCGAGAGGGGGAAATAATCACTGACTTTTGGCCTAATGTTCGACTTGGGATCCTCCCTCCTTTCTAACTGGTTGGGCTTTGAGTGGGGGGGGGGGATTCTAGAGATTGAGTCAATCCCAACAACACTGGGGACTGATTACGTAGATGCTAATTAGGCCTGCAAGCCACTAATGGCCAGGAAACAGCATGATTTAGTTTAATTAGCCACTGACAGCTATTTTGGCTTTTACCAATTTTTTCCTACTTATTTCTCATATTATTGTTGTGACTGAGAAAGTTCTACTGTAGTTTGGATTTTAATATACTTTATATGCATAATTTCCATTGCCATGACGGTAACATTATGATGGCCCAAATACGGCCCAAAAATACCACTTGGCCTACTTATCCGCTTTACCTATTTACCGCTTGGCCTATTTCCCGCCTGGCCTAGTTACTGCTTGGCCTAGTTACCTCTTGGCCTAGTTACCGCATGGCCTAGTTACCACTTGGACAAGTTACCACTTGGACTAGCTACCGCTTGACCTAGTTAACACTTGGCCTAGTTACCACTTGGCCTAGTTACCACTTGGAACAGTTAACCCTTGGCCTATTAACTACTTGGCCTAGTTACTACTTGGCATTATGGTCTGGAAGTGGGCAATGTCTGGTTCTCATACGTAAACCAGGTGTTCACCATAAAAAGGCCAGACCTTGCCCAGCAAGGTGGCCCAATTCTGATATATTTTTTCCACAAACTGGTCTTTTGACTAATCACATCAGATTGCCAATAATTGGGCAAAATATCAGAATTCAGCTGCCTGTATAAATGTAGCCTTAGGGGCCCAGCAGCAGCAGGAATATCTTGTTAAGGCCAACCCTCCCCCAGTGTACATTCTGACCAGATGTGGACCATATGACACTTTGCGGTGCCAGCACTGAGCCGTACGTGACAACAAGTCCTTTGCTGTCTGAGTATGTTGTCTTTTTACTCACATACCACATACTACATCGGATGCCAAGATGGCGTAGCAGTGCAGATGTGTTTTGTTTGCCCTCTCGTGTACTTTTGTATTTTTCGTCTTTTTTTGTATATATTTCCATTTTATTTTCAATCTCTTTTCCATTTTAATTCAATTATACCTTCCGGTAACCTGCCTCACCCAATGTGATACGGAACCGCTATTATTTTTAATTTTTAGACTTTATAGCCAGAACCATCTAGCCATCAGAAGCTAACCAGCTAATTAGCTACAAGCTATTTAGTCATTGTTAGCCACTGCTAGCGGCCTTTACCTTCTGCACAGATACCAGCCCTTTTTTTAGCCTGGATAATACTCGCCAGCCTACCAGTATCGAACTGTCTCTCCACTACAACGCCGTATTCCTGCCGAAATCCCAGGACCATTACTCCGGATCTTCACAGCTTGCTAGCACCCACCGAGTTACCTAGTACTGAAGCTATCCCTGAGGCCCACCTCCCGGCCTACTCAGTTGTTCACCCGGACTCCACCCAAACACGGCTAGAACCCACTACTCCACCGGACCCTCGCCGTAAGCTCTGGACCTTGGCACTGGATCACCGCTGCTACCGAGTGGATATAGTGGCTAACCCCCCTGCCTCGAAGATAGCACCAGTTTGCCGTGAGCCAGGCGCATCTCCCGGCTAGCAAACTAAATTACTACAACTACAATACCTCTTTCGCCATCTGGCTTGGATCCTTTGTCGACACGGCGCCCCGCCGCACCACCACGACTGGTCTGCCGACGAATACTCCATCCGCTGTGCCTTCAACCGGCCTCGATCGGATGTCGAAGCAGACGCTTCTACCAGCCCCGGGCTACTAACTTTAAATGCTGTGTCGCACGCGTCCTAGCGTATTAGCAACTACTCCACGGCTTCCCTGTTCCATCTATTGCTGCCCCCTGGACCCTATGACCACTTGGCTACATAGCTGATGCCTGCTGAACTGTCCATTAATCACGGTGCTCCATTCTGTTTATTTTTTTGTTTATCTGTCGGCCCCAGCCGTGAACTCAGGCGCTGTGTGTAGTTAACCGACCCTCTCTGCCCATTCATCGCCATTTTACCTGTTGTTGTTGTTTTAGCTGATCAGCTGTTGTTGTCTCACCCGTTGTTGTCTAGCTAGCTCTCCCAATCAACACCTGTGATTACTTTATGCCTCGGTGTATGTCACTCTCAAATGTCAATATACCTTGTATACTGTTGTTTAGGTTAGTTATCATTGTTTTAGTTTACAATGGAGCCCCTAGTTCCACTCATCATACCTCTGTTACCTCCTTTGTCCCACCTCCCACACATGCAGTGACCTCACCCATTATAACCAGCATGTCCAGAGATACAACCTCTCTTATCATCACTCAGTGCCTGGGCTTACCTCCGCTTTACCCGCACCCCACCATACCCCTGTCTGCACATTATGCCCTGAATCTATTCTACCATGCCCAGAAATCTGCTCCTTTTATTATTTGTCCCCAATGCTCTCGGCGACCAGTTTTGATAGCCTTTAGCCGTACCCTCATCCTACTCCTCCTCTGTTCCTCGGGTGATGTGGAGGTAAACCCAGGCCCTGCGTGTCCCCAGGCACCCTCATTTGTTGATTTCTGTGATTGAAAAAGCCTTGGTTTCATGCATGTCAACATCAGAAGCCTCCTCCCTAAGTTTGTTTTACTCACTGCTTTAGCACATTCCGCCAAGCCTGATGTCCTTGCCGTGTCTGAATCCTGGCTTAGGAAGGCCACCAAAAATTCTGAGATTTCCATACCCAACTACAACTTTTTCCATCAAGATAGAACTGCCAAAGGGGGAGGAGTTGCAATCTACTGCAGAGATAGCCTGCAAAGTTCTGTCATACTTTCCAGGTCTATACCCAAACAGTTCGAACTTCTAATTTTAAAAATGAATCTCTTCAGAAATAAGTCTCTCACTGTTGCCGCCTGCTATCAACCCCCCTCCGCTCCCAGCTGTGCCCTGGACACCATTTGTGAATTGATCGCCCCCCATCTAGCCTCAGAGTTCATTCTGTTAGGTGACCTAAACTGGGATATGCTTAACACCCCGGCAGTCCTACAATCTAAGCTAGATGCCCTCAATCTCACACAAATCATCAAGGAACCCACAAGGTACAACCCTAAATCCGTAAACATGGGCACCCTTATAGACATTATCCTGACCAACTTGCCCTCCAAATACACCTCCGCTGTTTTCAATCAGGATCTCAGCCATCACTGACTCATTGCCTGTATCCGCTATGGGTCTGCGGTCAAACGACCACCCCTCATCACTGTCAAACACTCCCTAAAACACTTCTGTGTGCAGGCCTTTCTTATCGACCTGGCCCGGGTATCCTGGAAGGATATTGACCTCATCCCGTCAGTCGAGGATGCCTGGTCATTCTTTAAAAGTAATTTCCTCACCATCTTAGATAAGCATGCCCCGTTCAAAAATGCAGAACTAAGAATAGATATAGCCCTTGGTTCACTCCAGACCTGACTGCCCTTGACCAGCACAAAAACATCCTGTGGCGGACTGCAACAGCATCGAATAGTCCCCACGATATGCAACTGTTCAAGGAAGTCAGGAACCAATCCATGCAGTCAGTCAGGAAAGCAAAGGCTAGCTTTTTCAAGCAGAAATTTGCATCCTGTAGCTCTAACTGCAAAAAGTTTTGGGACACTGTAAAGTCCATGGAGAACAAGAGCACCTCCTCCCAGCTGCCCACTGCACTGAGGTTAGGTAACACGTTTACCACTGATAAATCCATGATAATCGAAAATTTAAATAAGCATTTCTCAATGGCTGGCCATGCCTTCCTCCTGGCTACTCCAAACCCGGCCAACAGCTCCACTCCCCCCCCCCCCCCCCCCCCCCCCCCGCAGCTACTCGCCCAAGCCTCCCCAGCTTCTCCTTCACCCGTACAAATCAGCTGGGCTAGACAATCTGGACCCTCTCTTTCTAAAACTATCCGCCGCCATTGTTGCAACCCCTATTACCAGCCTGTTCAACCTCTCTTTTGTATCGTCCGAGATCCCTAAAGATTGGAAAGCTGCCGTGGTCTTCCCCCTCTTCAAAGGGGGTGACACCCTAGACCCAAACTGTTACAGACCTATTACCTGTTACAGACCTAAAGTCTTCGAAAGCCAAGTTAATAAACAGATCACTGACCATTTCGAATCCCACCGTACCTTCTCCGCTGTGCAATCCGGTTTCCGAGCCGGTCACGGGTGCACCTCAGCCACGCTCAAGGTTCTAAACGATATCATAACCGCCATCGATAAAAGACAGTACTGTGCAGCCGTCTTCATCGACCTGGCCAAGGCTTTCGACTCTGTCAATCATCGTATTCTTATCGGCAGACTCAATAGCCTTGGTTTATCTAATGACTGCCTCGCCTGGTTCACCAACTACTTTGCAGACAGAGTTCAGTGTGTCAAATCGGAGGGCATGTTGTCCGGACCTCTGGCAGTCTCTATGGGGGTACCACAGGGTTCAATTCTCGGGCCGACTCTTTTCTCTGTATATATCAATGATGTCGCTCTTGCTGCGGGCAATTCCCTGATCCACCTCTACGCAGACAACACCATTCTGTATACTTCTGGCCCTTCCTTGGACACTGTGCTAACAAACCTCCAAACGAGCTTCAATGCCATACAACTCTCCTTCCGTGGCCTCCAACTGCTCTTAAACGCTAGTAAAACCAAATGCATGCTTTTCAACCGATCCCTGCCCGCACCAGCCCGCCCGACTATCATCACCACCCTGGACGGTTCCGACCTAGAATATGTGGACAACTATAAATACCTAGTGTCTGGTTAGACTGTAAACTCTCCTTCCAGACTCATATTAAACGTCTCCAATCCAAAATCAAATATAGAATCGGCCTTCTATTTCGCAACAAAGCCTCCTTCACTCACGCCGCCAAACTTACCCTAGTAAAACTGACTATCCTACCGATCCTCGACTTCGGCGATGTCATCTACAAAATAGCTTCCATTACTCTACTCAGCAAACTGGATGCAATCTATCACATTGCCATCCGTTTTGTTACCAAATCACCTTATACCACCTACCACTGTGACCTGTATGCTCTAGTCGGCTGGCCCTCGCTACATATTCGTCGCCAGACCCACTGGCTCCAGGTCATCTATAAGTCTATACTAGGTAAAGCTCCGCCTTATCTCAGTTCACTGGTCACGATAACAACACCCACCTGTAGCACACGTTCCAGCAGATATATTTCACTGATCATCCCCAAAGCCAACACCTCATTTGGCCGCATTTCCTTCCAGTTCTCTGCTGCCAGTGACTGGAACAAATTGCAAAAATCGCTGAAGTTGGAGACTTTTATTTCCCTCACCAACTTTAAACATCAGCTACCTGAGCTGCTAACCGATCGCTGCAGCTGTACATAGTCCATCTGTAAATTGCCCACCCATCTACCTACCTCATCCCCATACTGTTTTTATTTTATTTACTTTTCTGCTCTTTTGCACACCAGTATTTCTACTTGCACATCATCATATGCTCATTTATCACTCCAGTGTTAATCTGCTAAATTGTAATTATTCGCTCCTATGGCCTATTTATTGCCTACCTCCTCATGCCTTTTGCACACACTGTATATAGACTTTATTTTTTTCTACTGTATCAGTGACTTGTTTATTGTGTTATTGGCTTGTTTATTGTTTACTCCATGTGTAACTCTGTGTTGTTGTCTGTGTCACACTGCTTTGCTTTATCTTGGCCAGGTCGCAGTTGTAAATGAGAAGTTGTTCTCAACTTGCCTACCTGGTTAAATAATGGTGAAATAATATATATATATATATATATATATATATATATATATATATATATATATATATATACTGCTCAAAAAAATAAAGGGAACACTTAAACAACACATCCTAGATCTGAATGAAAGAAATTATCTTATTAAATACTTTTTTCTTTACATAGTTGAATGTGCTGACAACAAAATCACACAAAAATAATCAATGGAAATCCAATTTGTCAACCCATGGAGGTCTGGATTTCGAGTCACACTCAAAATTAAATTGGAAAACCACACTACAGGCTGATCCAACTTTTATGTAATGTCCTTAAAACAAGTCAAAATGAGGCTCAGTAGTGTGTGTGGCCTCCACGTGCCTGCATGACCTCCCTACAACGCCTGGGCATGCTCCTGATGAGGTGGCGGATGGTCTTCTGAGGGATCTCCTCCCAGACCTGGACTAAAGCATCCGCCAACTCCTGGACAGTCTGTGGTGCAACGTGGCGTTGGTGGATGGAGCGAGACATGATGTCCCAGATGTGCTCAATTGGATTCAGATCTGGGGAACAGGCGGGCCAGTCCATAGCATCAATGCCTTCCTCTTGCAGGAACTGCTGACACACTCCAGCCACATGAGGTCTAGCATTGTCTTGCATTAGGAGGAACCCAGGGCCAACCGCACCAGCATATGCTCTCACAAGGGGTCTGAGGATCTCATCTCGGTACCTAATGGCAGTCAGGCTACCTCTGGCGAGCACATGGAAGGCTGTGTGGCCCCCCAAAGAAATGCCACCCCACACCATGACTGACCCACCGCCAAACCGGTCATGCTGGAGGATGTTGCAGGCAGCAGAACGTTCTCCACGGCATCTCCAGACTCTGTCACGTCTGTCACGTGCTCAGTGTGAACCTGCTTTCATCTGTGAAGAGCACAGGGCACCAGTGGCGAATTTGCCAATCTTGGTGTTCTCTGGCAAATGCCAAACGTCCTGCACGGTGTTGGGCTGTAAGCACAACCCCCACCTGTGGACGTCGGGCCCTCATACCACCCTCATGGAGTCTGTTTCTGACCGTTTGAGCAGACACATGCACATTTGTGGCCTGCTGGAGGTCATATTGCAGTGCTCTGGCAGTGCTTCTCCTGCTCCTCCTTGCACAAAGGCGGAGGTAGCGGTCCCGCTGCTGGGTTGTTGCCCTCCTACGGCCTCCTCCATGTCTCCTGATGTACTGGCCTGTCTCCTGGTAGCGCCTCCATGCCCTGGACACTACGCTGACAGACACAGCAGACCTTCTTGCCACAGCTCGCATTGATGTGCCATCCTGGATGAGCTGCACTACCTGAGCCACTTGTGTGGGTTGTAGACTCCGTCTCATGCTACCACTATAGTGAAAGCACCGCCAGCATTCAAAAGTGACCAAAACATCAGCCAGGAAGCATAGGAACTGAGAAGTGGTCTGTGGTCCCCACCTGCAGAACCACTCCTTTATTGGGGGTGTCTTTCTAGTTGCCTATAATTTCCACCTGTTGTCTATTCCATTTGCACAACAGCATGTGAAATTTATTGTCAATCAGTGTTGCTTCCTAAGTGGACAGTTTGATTTCACAGAAGTGTGATTGACTTGGAGTTACATTGTGTTGTTTAAGTGTTCCCTTTATTTTTTTGAGCAGTGTATATATATATATATATATTTTTAAATACCACTGGGATTAAATAGTGGGCATGAATCCTGTCAAGTGACCTCAGAAGGGGTTGGATTTGTAGAATTAGAATTAGCTTTACTGCTATGGGGGCACTCAAAATAGCCGCCAGTCCATACCTTATGGCATAATTGACCTGAACGGGGGGCAGCAGTTCTACTCATTCTAATTCTATGGTTGGAGTGTGGCCAGCCATTTCCTTAATCTCACTGTCTGACAATCCAGAGCTGCATTGCAACAGAATAAAACAATTTATGTATCATGCTTGAATTTATTGAACTAAGGAGTAATCAAGATCCAAAAACAACAGCAACAGCTACAAAGGCTTATACACTCCCCTTCCCCCCTTCCTTCCTTAACAACAACAACATATACAAAATGTAAAAAGCTCCTTCTTTCCATCCATCCATCTTTTCCTCCCTCCTCCACTCCCCTTCCTTCCTTCCCCACTCCTCTGCCTTCCTTCCTCACTCCTTCCCTCTCCCTCCTTGCTTCCTTTCTTCCTTACTTCCTTCCTTACCTCCTAACCTCCCTCCTTCCCACCCTCCACCCTTACCTCCTGATTATCATGGCTGGGTTAAGTCAATGCAAAGCAGATGCACCAGGGTATTCTCAGCCCAGGAAACAGACACATGGCGCTGACAGGGGTGTGACAGCTCTTAAAATGGGAGATGTCGTTAATAAACACAATCCTTCCGCTGCGATCCCGCTTTAATCAGGTACTCACAAAGACACAGGAGGCTCTTCGAGTGTGGCCTGGCCCCTCCACACACTGTGATATTGAAATGACGGGGCGGAGCCAAGACACACGGTGAAAGAAACAACTTCAAACAGGGATGGATGGGAAGAACTTGGGAAGAATGAGCAGCCGTTTTGCAGTAAAAGCTCGAGTCCAAGTGGAGTTAGTTCAAATGTAGTATGCATTCTCTTTCAATGGTAGGGGGGTAGGGTGATGGGGGTAGAGTGATGTAGGGTAGGATGATGGGGTAGGGTGATGTAGGGTAGGTTGATAGAGGGTGATGGAGGGTAGGTGATGGAGGGTGAAGGGGTAGGGTGATAGAGAGTGATGGGGATAGGTTGATGGAGGGTAGGGTGATGGGGGCAGGTTGATTGAGGGTGATGGGTGGGGTGATGGGGTAGGGTGATGAGGGTAAGATGACGGGGTAGGTGATGGAGGGTGATGGGGTAGGTGAAGGAGGGTGATGGGGGTAGGGTGGTGGGGGTAGGTGATGGAGGGTGATGGGGTAGGTGATGGAGGGTGATGGGGTAGGTAATGGGGGTAGGGTATGAAAGGTAGGGTGATGGGGATAGGGTGATGGGGTAGGGTGATGGAGGGTAGGTAATGGGGGTAGGCTTTGGAAGGTAGGGTGATGGGGTAGGGTGATGGAGGGAGGTGATGGGGTAGGATATGGAAGGTAGGGTGATGGGGTAGGGTGATGGAGGGAGGTGATGGGGTAGGATATGGAAGGTAGGGTGATGGGGTAGGGTGATGGAGGGTAGGTAATGGGGGTAGGGTGATGGAGGGTAGGTAATGGGGGTAGGGTGATGGAGGTAGGGTGATTTTATTTATTTATTTATTTTATTAAACCTTTATTTAACTAGTTAAGTCAGTTAAGAACAAATTCTTATTTACAATGACGGCCTACCAAAAGGAAAAAGGCCTCCTGCGGGGATGAGGGCCTGGGATTAAACATTTAAAAATAAAACCAATATAAATATAGGACAAAACACACATCACAACAAGACAGACAACACAGCACTACATAAAGAGAGACATAAGACAACAATATAGCAAAGCACTAACACTTGACAACAGAGCATGGTAGCAACACAACATAACAACAAGATGGTAGCAATACAACATGGTAGGAGCACAAAACATGGTACAATCATTATTGGGCACAGACAACAGCACAGCGGGCAAGAAGGTAGAGACAACAATATATCACACAAAGCAGCCACAACTGTCAGTAAGAGTGTTCATGATTGAGGCTGAATGAAGAGATTGAGATAAAACTGTCCAGTTTAAGTGTTTGTTGCAGCTCGTTCCAGTCGATAGCTGCAGAGAACTGAAAAGAGGAGTGACCCAGGGATCTGTGCTTTGGGGACCTTTAACAGAATGTGACTGGCAGAAAAGGTGTTGTATGTGGAGGATGAGGGCTTCAGTAGATATCTAAGATAAGGGGGGAGTGAGGCCTAAGGGGGTTTTATAAATAAGCATCAACCAGTGGGTCTTGCGACGGGTATACAGAGATGACCAGTTTACAGAGGAGTATAGAGTGCAGTTATGTGTCCTATAAGGAGCATTGGTGGCAAATCTGATAACATCCAGCCCCTCGAGAGCACCCTTACCTGCCGATCTATAAATTATGTCTCCGTAATCTAACATGGGTAGGATGGTCATCTGAATCAGGGTTAGTTTGGCAGCTGGGGTGAAAGAGGAGCGATCACGATAGAGGAAGCAAAGTCTAGATTTAACTTTAGCCTGCAGCTTTGATATGTGCTGAGAGAGGGACAGTGCACCATCTAGCCATACTCCCAAGTACTTGTATGAGGTGACTACCTCAAGCTCTAAACCCTCTGAGGTAGTAATAACACCTGTGGGAAGAGGGGCATTCTTCTTATCAAACCACATGGCCTTTGTTTTGGAGGTGTTCAGAACAAGGTTAAGGGTTTTGAAAGCTTGTTGGACACTAAGAAAGCTTTGTTGTAGAGCCTTTAACACAAAATCCGGGGAGGGGCCAGCTGAGTATAAGACTGTATCATCTGCATATAAATGGATGAGAGAGCTTCCTACTGCCTGAGCTATGTTGTTGATGTAAATTGAGAAGAGCGTGGGGCCTAGGATCGAGCCTTGGGGTACTCCCTTGGTGACAGGCAGTGGCTGAGACAGACGATTTTCTGACTTTATACACTGCACTGTTTGAGAGAGGTAATTAGCAAACCAGCCCAATGACCCCTCAGAGACACCAACACTCCTTAGCCTGCCCACAAGAATGGAATGTTCTACCGTATCAAAGCTTTGGCCAAGTCAATAAAAGTAGCAGCGCTATATTGCTTAGAGTCAAGGGCAATGGTGACATCATTGAGGACCTTTATGGTTGCAGAGACACGGAAGAGCGGAAACGAGATTGCATACCCGAGAGAATATTATAGACATCAAGAAAGCCAGATTATTGACAAGTTTTTCCAACACTTTTGATAAACAGGGCAAAATAGAAATTGGCCTATAACAGTTAGGATCAGCTTGATCTCCCCCTTTAAATAAAGGATGAACCGTGGCTGCCTTCCAAGCAATGGGAACCTCCCCAGAATGGAGAGACAGGTTAAAAAGGTTGGAGATAGGCTTGGCAATGATAGGGGCAGCAACCTTAAAGAAGAAAGGGTCTAAACCATCTGACCCATATGGTTTTTGGGGTCAAGTAGCGGGGCAGGGGAAAAAGAGGGAGAAGCATGGGCGTTGGAAAGAGTCACATTAGAAGGGGTGGGAGATGAAGAAATGTTGGATTGGCAAGGAGGCATGGCTGAGTCAAATAGGAATCCTGACTTAATGAAGTGATGATTAAAGAGCTCAGCCATACACTTCTTGTCAGTAACAACCACATCATCAACATTAAGGGACATGGGCAGCTGTGAGGAGGAGGGTTTATTCTCCAGGTCTTTAACCGTTTTCCAGAACTTCTTGGGGTTAGACCCACAGAGAGAGAACTGCTCCTTAAAGTAACTAACTTTGGCCTTCTAGATAGCCTGAGTGCACTTATTTCTCATTTGCGTGAATGAGAGCCAGTCAGCCTGAGTATGCATGTGCCAAGCCTTTCGCCAAATGCAATTCTTGAGGTGGAGTAATTCTGCAAGATCACGGTCGAACCAGGGGCTGAACCTGTTTTTAATTCTCAATTTCTTTACGGGGGCATGTTTGTTAACGATACCACTGAAAATATCAAAAAAGATCCAAAGGTCCAAGCGTCTTCAACAAGCTGATTCTATACCATTTTACAAAGGTCAGTTCATGAAGGAAGGCTTGCTCATTAAAGTCTTTTATCAAGCATCTAAGATAAATCAGGACAGGTCGTTTCACTGAGCAGTCATTACGAACACATGCTGTAAAACAGTGATCACTAAGGTCATTACAGAAAACACCAGACTGATACCTATCAGGATTATTTGTGAGGATAACATTGGTAATAATCTGAGAAAGATTTAGGGAGTCCCATTGCTTTAGGACTTGGTCAGGTGGTTTAAGCATGTCCTAGTTTAGTTCACCAAGCAGGACAAATTCAGACTTAGTGTAAGGGGCCAGGAGAGAGCTTAGGGCAGGTAGGGTACAGACTGGTGCTGATGGAGGACGATAGCACACAGCAACAGTCAATAAATAGCTATTTGAAAGTTGAATGCTTAAAACCAGCAAATCATATTGTTTGGGGACAGACTTGATGGAGACAACCGAGCACTGAAGGTGATCCTTGGTAAAGATTGTCACTCCCCCACCTTTGGAAGATCTGTCTTGCCGAAAAAGGTTATAACCAGAAAGGTTAACATGAGTATTCAAAACACTCTTCCTTAACCACGTCTCAGTAACGACCAACACATCTGGATTGGAGCTGTGAACCCACACTTTCAATTGATCCATTTTAGGTAATAAGCTTCTAGTGTTAAAGTGCAGAAAACCCAGGCTTTTAGGAGAGCAGAAATCAGTGAATCAGATATCAGAGCACAAGTCAGAATTGGGGTTAGCAACAATAGATGGGCCAGGTTGTACATGCACATTTCCAGATATCATCAACAGCAATACAATCAAGGCACAGTATAGGACAGGGGGAGCCCTGTAGTGACATCTGAATGTGCATCAGATGGCAACAAGATTGGGGCGTAGGGTGATAGAGGGTAGGGTGATAGAGGGTAGGGTGATGGGGTAGGGTGATGGAGGGTACGGTGATGGGGGTAGGGTGATGGGGGTGATAGAGGGTTTGGGGATGGGAGGTAGGGTGATAGAGGGTAAGGTGATGGGGTAGGGTAATGGGGAGGTGATGGGGTAGAGTGATGGAGGGTAGGGTGATGGGGGTAGGATTATAGGGGGTAGGGTGATGGGGTGATGGAGGGTAGGGTGATGGGGGTAGGATTATAGGGGGTAGGGTGATGAGGGGTAAGAGATGGAAGGTGATGGGGTAGGGTGATGGAGGGTAGGGTGATGGGGTAGGTTGATGGAGGGTGATGGAGGATAGGGTGATGGAGGGTAAGTGATGGGGGTATGGTGATGGGGTAGGTGATAGGGTAGGTGATGGGGTAGGGTGATGGGGGGTAGGGTGATGGGGTAAGTGATGGGGTAGGGTGATGGGGGTAGGATTATAGGGGGTAGGGTGATGAGGGGTAGGTGATGGAGGGTGCTGGAGGGTAGGAATATGGAGGGTAGGGTGATAGGGGGTAGGGTGATAGGGGTAGAGTGATGGATAGTGATGGAGGGTAGGGTGATGGGGGTAGGGGGATAGAAGGTAGGGTGATAGCGGGTAGGGTGATAGCGGGTAGGGTGATAGAGGGGAGGGTGATAGAGGGTAGGGTAAGGAGGGTAGGTGATAGAGGGTAGGGTGATGGGGGTAGGGTGATAGAGGGTAGGGTGATAGAGGGTAGGGTGATGGGGGTAGGGTGATAGAGGGTAGGGTGATAGAGGGTAGGGTGATGGGGGTAGGGTGATAGAGAGAAGGGTGATAGAGGGTAGGGTGATAGAGAGAAGGGTGATAGAGGGTAGGGTAATGGGGGTAGGGTGATAGAGGGTAGGGTGATAGAGGGTAGGGTGATAGAGGGTAGGGTGATGGGGGTAGGGTGATAGAGGGGAGGGTGATGGGGTAGGGTAAGGAGGGTAGGTGATAGAGGGTAGGGTGATAGAGGGTAGGGTGATAGAGGGTAGGGTGATGGGGGTAGGGTGATAGAGGGCGACACAGGGTGATGGAGGGAAAGAAAAACAGCACTGGGTAGTGGAGCATGAGACAGGGATGACAGGTTACCCTCCCTTCTTTAGAGGAGGGCTGTGCGCACACACACACACACACAGGAAGGCACGCACACACACACACACCTATACACACACATGCACTACGTGGTACCACAACACTTCATGAATAAACATTCTGGACAGATATCATGTATCATCATGCTTCACTTTACATGCTTTCATGTTGCATACATTGAAGTTCCAACATTAAAGCTACAATATGTAACTTTTTGGGCGACCCGATCACATTCACATAATTATAGATCTTTCATTTGCGTTGAAATCGTGTCTAAGAAGCGGTATACATCTGTTCTATGTGTGCTATTTCTATGCTTCCCGTTCTTAACTTTTATTTTTTCTTCTTTTGCTTTTGGTTTTGTACACCAGTTTCCTAACAGCTGAAAATACTATCCTTTTGGTCATGGAAAATGATGTTTAGATGGTACAATGATTCTCTACACAATTACTGCTTGTTTTGTCACGTCTATTAGAATTTTACCAGGACAGTGCATCTTTAACAATGCCAATAGAAGTGTGGGGGTTTTACACCACAGATCACTTTAATTCAAATGGAAATGAAAAGTAGATATGTACGATGATGCAGGCTTCGTGATTCGATGGCTGTTACTGCAGTTCCACCTCCCACATGCAGAAACATTCTTAAAGTCCCTCGCAGTGCAAGGGGGGAAAAACTAAAGGGATAAGACTGGGGGTTAGGGGTTTGTGTTAAAGTTAGGGTTAAGGTTTCAGGTCATAGTTAGGTTTAGAGTTTGGCATGCTTGTCACATCCCTTGAGTCGCAACCCAGTGCGAGGTTGTTAACCTGTATTGGTTTGAATCAGACATCTGGAAACTGTAGAATATTAATCTACAATGATGATTTTAGGTGATATCTGGTTCATATCTGGCTCAAATCATACCTGGATCAAATCATATCTGGATCAAATCCTACAGTATCTGGCTCAAATCATATCTGGCTCAAATCATATCTGAATCAAATCATATCTGAATCAAATCATTTCTGGCTCAAATCATATCTGGCTGAAATCATATCTGAATCAAATCATATCTGAATCAAATCATATCTGAATCAAATCATATCTGCCTCAAATCATATCTGGCTCAAATCATATCTGAATCAAATCTTATCTGAATCAAATTATATCTGCCTCGAATCATATCTGGCTCAAATCATATCTGAATCAAATCATATCTGAATCAAATCATATCTGAATCAAATCTTATCTGGCTCAAATCATATCTGAATCAAATCATATCTGAATCAAATCATATCTGCCTCGAATCATATCTGGCTCAAATCATATCTGAATCAAATCATATCTGAATCAAATCATATCTGAATCAAATCATATCTGGCTCAAATCATATCTGAATCAAATCATATCTGGATCAAATCATAAATAATAGACGATGCCAAAATGTTAAAATATCTAGTCCGTACAATTCCCCAATAAGAAAACTGCAGACAGGTTTAAAAAGAAATAACAGCCATACTCCCCTCACAAGTGGTTCCCTCCAGTACTCAGATAAACATGTGTCTGCGGGTAAACAAAGATTGTGTATAACATTACAAAGGCAGGTATGAATGGATCCATCCATCTGTTGCTTGCAGATTGTTTCTATGTGACAGGTTCTGTTGAGAGCTCTACAAAGGATGCCAGTCACACAGGACCTGCAGTCACATTTAATCTATGTATGTTTAGGGAAACACTGCCATAGTCTGCCGATACAGAATGTGTTGTGTACACTGTCATTTCTGTATGTATAAAAAAAATATATAAATACAAAAGATATGTTGCATTTGTAGGTACAGCAGTGTCTGTAGAGGCCTCCTGGTTTGAATAAAGAGAGAATGCCTTGACTTCTCTCTCATGCCATTTTATGCTCTGTTCCAATAAGAAACTCATACAGATAAGTCCCTCGAGATTTATCAAACGTGCTTAGGCTACACCATGGAAATGATTCTTATATCTGTCGGTGGTTTGAAAGAGCTCAAACGTTGCTAAGTGTGAAGATGTGTTCATTAACGTAACACCGCGGCCCACGTATTCATCCTAACGCTGTTTGTTAACATCAAATCAAATTCGATTAGTCACATGCGCCGAATACAACAGGTGTAGACCTTAAAATGTGAAATGCTTACTTACGAGCCCCTAACCAACAATGCAGTTTAAAAAATACGGATAAGAATAAGAAATAAAAGTAACAAGCGCAGCAGTAAAAATTACAATAGTGAGACTATATACAGGGGGGTACCGGTACAGAGTCAATGTGCGGGGGCACCGTTTAGTTGAGGTAATATGTACATGTAGCTAGAGTTATTAAAGTGACTATGCATAGATAATAACGACAGAGAGTAGCAGCGGTGTAAAAGAGGGGGGGGGGTATAGTCTGGGTAGCCATTTGATTAGATATTCAGGAGTCTTATGTCTTGGGGGTAGAAGCTGTTTAGAAGCCTCTTAGACCTATACTTGGCGCTCTGGTACCGCTTGCCGTACGGTAGCAGAGAGAACAGTCTATGACTAGGGTGGATGGAGCCTTTGACGTTTTTTAGGGCCTTCCTCTGACACCGCCTGGTATAGAGGTCCTGGATGGCAGGAAGCTTGACCCCAGTGATGTACTCGGCTGTACGCACTACCTTCTGTAGTGCCTTGCGGTCGGAGGCCGAGCAGTTGCCATAACAGGCAGTGATGAAACCAGTCAGGATGCCCTCAATGGTGCAGCTAGAGTCGTGCCTGGTCATGCAGTTATGAGTGAACAGGGAGTACAGGAGGGGACTGAGCACTCACCCCTGAGTGGCCCAAGTGTTGAGGATCAGCGTGGTGGATGTGTTGTTACCTACCCTTACCACCTGGGGGCGGTCAGTCAGGAAGTCCAGGATCCAGTTGCAGAGGGAGGTGTTAAATCCCAGGGTCCTTAGATCATTGATGAGCTTTGAGGGAACTATGGTGTTGAACGCTGAGCTGTAGTCAATGAATAACGTTCTCACATAGGTGTTCCTTTTGTCCAGGTGGGAAATGGCAGTGTGGAGTGCAATAGAGATTGCATCATCTGTGGATCTGTTAGGGCGGTATGCAAATTGGAGTGGGTCTAGGGTTTCTGGGATAATGGTGTTGATGTGAGCCATGACCAGCCTTTCAAAGCACTTAATGGCTACATACGTGAGTGCTTACGGGTCGGTAGTCATTTAGGCAGGTTACCTAAGTGTTCTTGGGCACAGGCACTATCGTGGTCTGCTTAAAACATGTTGGTATTACAGACTCGGACAGGGAGAGGTTGAAAATGTCAGTGAAGACACTTGCCAGTTGGTCAGCGCATGCTCGCAGTACACGTCCTGGTAATCCATCTGGCCCTGCGGCCTTGTGAATGTTGACCTGTTTAAAGGGCTTTCTCACATCGGCTGTGGACAGCGTGATCACACAGTCTTCCGGAAAAGCTGGTGCTCTCATGCATGTTTCAGTGTTATTTGCCTCGAAGCGAGCATGGAAGTAGTTTAGCTCTTCTGGTAGGCTCCTACCCTGGGTGTGCGTTTTCTTGTTTTCTTATGGCGGAATACAGCTCATTCAATGCTGTCTTAGTGCCAACCTCAGTTTGTGGTCGTATGTAAACAGCTCCGAAAAATACAGATTAAATCTCTCTTGGTAGACAGTGTGGTCTACAGCTAATCATGAGATACTCTTTCTCAAGCGAGCAACAGCTCGAGACTTCCTTAGATATCGTGCACCAGCTGTTATTTACAAAAATACATAGTCCGCCACCCCTTGTCTTACCAGACGCCGCTGTTTTATCCTGCCGGTACAGCAGCGTATAACCAGCCAGCTGTATGTTGATAGTGGTGTTGTTCAGCCTCGACTCCGTGAAGCATAAGATATTATAGTTTTGAGTGTCCCGTTTGTAGTTTAATCTTCCGCATAGGTCATACATTTTATTCTCCAAAGATTGCACGTTTGCTAGCAGAATGGAAGGAAGTGGGAGTTTATTCGATCACCTACAAATTCTCAGAAGGCAGACCACCCTCCGGCCCCTTTTTCTCCACCTCCTCTTCACGCAAATCACAGGGATCTGGGCCTGTTCCCGAGAGAGCAGTATATCATTCGCATCGGGCTCGTCAGACTCGTTAAAGGGAAAAAAGGACTCTGCCAGTCCGTGGTGAGTAATCGCGGTCCTGATGTCCAGAAGTTATTTTCGTAACACTGCTCACACGTATTCATCCTAACACTGTTCATTAACATAACACTGCTCCCACATTTGACCATATTTGCTTTGATTTATGTTTCTAGTGGGGTTTTTTTTCTAACTGAACCTATCTGGAAAACGGAACATAACCTCAATGGTGTTTCTTCCTCCTCCCCCCATCCCCCCAACCTAATCCTTTTATTTCTACCCCCCCCCTTTTCCCTAAACCATCCAGATTATTTACCCTCCCTCTCTTCTTCCCTCTGTCTGTGTGCTATGCTTATTGGAGCAGACATTGATTCCATCAAAGGTGCTCATGAAGAAAACACTTTGGCTGGCGGAGAGGGAGAACAGGTGAAACAAGAAAATGCTTGGGGTTCCTTATTCCTTCCATGTGACCTGTCATGAGAAATGCTGTTTATTTGCGAGCCTTTTGGCCTTCTGGAAGTGTTGTCACTGTCGACAAGCTGCAAAACTGAAATCTGATTTAAGCACTTAACTAAACCCTAAACTTAACCATACCCCTTATATAACCTTATGCCTAACCCTAACCATTATATACAGTGCATTTGGAAAGTATTCAGACCACTTGACATTGTCCACATTTTGTTACATTACAGCCTCATTCAAAAAATGGATTAAATAAAAAAAAATTATCTCATCAATCAACACACAATACCTCATAATAACAAAGTGAAAACAGGTTTTTAGAAATGTTTGCAAAAAGAAATACCAGAAATACCTTATTTACATAAGTATTCAGACCCTTTGCTATGAGACTCGAAATTGAGCTCAGGTGTATCCTGTTTCCATTGATCATCCTTGAAATGTTTCCACAACTTGATTCGAGTCCACCTGTGGCAAATTCAATTGATTGGACATGATTTGGAAAGGCATACACTTGTCTATGTATGTCAGAGCAAACATCAAGTCATGAGGTGGAAAGAATTGACAGTATTGTGTCGGGCATAGATCTGGAGAAGGGTACCAAAACACTTCTGCAGCATTGAAGTTCCCCAAGAACACAGTGGCCTCCATTATTCTTAAATGGAAGAAGTTTGGAACCACCAAGAAATTTCCTAGAGTTGGCCGCCCGGCCAAACTGAGCAACCGGGAGAGAGGAGCCTTGGTCAGGGAGGTGACCAAGAACCCAATGGTCACTCTGACAGAGCTCCAGAGTTCTTCTGTGGAGATCAGAGAAACAAGATTCTCTGGTCTGATGAAACCAAGATTGAGCTCTTTGGCCTAAATACCAAGCATCATGTCTGGAGGAAACCTGGCATCATCTCTACTGTGAAGCATGGTGGTGGCAGCATCATGATGTTGGGATGTTTTTCACCAGTAGGGAGGGGAACGAAGCAAGGTACAGATAGTTCCTTGATGAAAACCTGCTCCACCGTGCTCAGGACCTCAGACTGGGGCGAAGGTTCACCTTCCAACAAGACAAAGACCCTAAGCACACAGCCAAGACAAAGCAGGAGTGGCTTCGGGACAAGTCTCTGAATGTCCTTGACTGGCCCAGCCAGACTTGCAGTGGATCGAACATTTCTGGAGAGACCTGAAAATAGCTGTGCAGCAACGCTCCCCATCCAACCTGACAGAGCTTGAGAGGATCTGCAGAGAAGAATTGGAGAAACTCCCCAAATACAGTTATGCCAAGCCCGTAACGGCAGACCCAAGAAGACTCAAGGCTGTAATAGCTGCCAAAGGTGCTTCACCAAAGTACTGAGTAAAGGGTCTGAATACATACACTACCGGTCAAATGTTTACAACAGCTACTCATTCAAGGGTTATTCTTTATTTTTCTATTTTCTACCTTTAATTAAACTACCTCCTGATTGTGGGTACATTTAAATACCTCCTCATTGTGGATACCAAAGCAGCAAATTTGTCATTGTCTCTCATTCTTGATTTAGACTTTCCTTTAGAACACACACACATTCTGAGACACAAACCGACACACCAGAACACACACACGCCGGGACTCACACACTCCTCCGTATGGAACTCTTGACACAGATGTAATTAAGGCTTTCCTGTACAGTCTAGATTCCACAGCCTCTGTAATATCACTGCAGACTAAAGTGGATAAATTAATTTCCCAAAAAAAGGAATTTGCCAACCTGAAATATAAATTAAAGAACTCACACTCTGTAACCAACAGGCATCGAAAATTGACCCCGAGAGATGGATATGACTGAGAAATAGCAAGAATGACCATGTGAATTAATTACAATTATTATTATTAATTTTGTGATATCCCATTGGTAGTTACAGTCTTGTCCCATCGCTGCAACTCGGGAGAGGCGAAGGTCGAGAGCAATGAGTCCTCTGAAACACGACCCTGCCAAGCCGCAGTGCTCCTTGACACACTGCTCGCTTAACCCAGAAGCCATCTGCACAAATGTGTCAGAGGAAACACCAAACAACTGGCGAGCGTGTCAGCGTGCATGCGCCCGGCCCACCACAGGAGTCGATAGAGCACGATGGGGCAATGACATCCTGGTCGAGGCCGGCTGAGACACAGCCCGGGATCGAACCCGGATCTGTAGTGACACCTCAAGATTAATTACAATTATTAAACATATATTTTATTGCTCCTAAGGTGCAGGTGTTTAACATGTGTCTTTAATAGGTTTTTTTCTATTATGTGTATGCCATTGATCCTTGTTTTGTCCATGTAATAACGGATGATGCTTGTGGTCATAGAACTATTTCAAAATTGGGAACAATAAAGTACTGCTCGAAAATACTATTGGGTGGCAGGTAGCCTAGTGGTTAAGAACGTTGTGCCCATACCAGCAAGGTTGTTGGTTCAAATCCCTGAAAAGTCTGCCGATGTACACTTGAGCAAGGCACTTAACCCTAATTAATCTGTTAAGTCTCTCTGGATAACAGCTTCTGCTAAAATGTGTGTGTGAACCCCATTTACTCACTATGTCAGTTGAAAGAAAATCCAAAAGGTATGAAAAATACTTGTTTAAGGATCTCCCACAGCTTTTTGGTAGATACATTATGTGTCAATAACTCACCCTGGGCTCCATTACCCTCATGCACTGAATTGGGCAGAAATAAAGTAAAACTCAATATTCTCTTAAGATCAATTTATGTTGAAATTTTTGTTCAACCATGTCCTTGAGGCAGAGGCAGAGGCAGAGGCAATTGTAAACATTTTTAAAAACTCAAAACCAGTGGATGCTTCTCTGTTCAGATGTCACCAAATAATTGATTAAAACACATTGTTTTGCAATGAAGGTCTACAGTAGCCTCAACAGCACTCCGTAGGGTAGCGCCATGGTGTAACCGGAGGACAGCTAGCTTCCGTCCTCCTCTGGGTACATTGACTTCAATACAAAAGCTAGGAGGCTCATGCTTCTCACCCCCTTCCATAGACTTACACAGTAATTATGGCAACTTCCGGAGGACGTCCTCCAACCTATCACAGCTCTTGCAGAATGAACTGACAAGTTTTCCAACCTATCAAAGGATCAGAGAATTCATCTAGTACTGAAAGCATAGGCTACAGATCACTGCAGTGCCTAAAATATTGTGAGTAGTTGACTCAGAGGAAAAAGACAATAGTTAAACAGTTTAGAACAAATTAATTTATTCAAAAATGAAGGAGAAGCAGCAGCGAGAGACAGCGCAAGATATATTAATTTATTGCCACAGGGGCCCGCCGGTGTAACTGTTAAACTTGCTTGCTGCTGACTGTTCACTGTACTGCATGATGGTAGCGTGTTTACTAACGTGTTAGTTGTAGTAGCTATGTTGACTATGACGTTAACTATTATGGTAGGCTGTGTGTAGCACTTAGTGGCTTATGGCTTCGAGAGGTTTTTACGCCTGGTCACAGACAGCTGTTGTGTTGTGTACTGAACTTTTAATCCACTCAAACATCCCAAAAAAAAAAATACAAAAATAAAAACCCTCAGTCCTTCAAGGTCCACTCAGAGCTCTACTGAGATCTGGTGACCTGAGAGACCAGAACTGCTGCTCCAGTCAATACACCATTCAGCTCCTCACCTGTTACATCCTTCATTTCCAAAAAGCATTCACCTGCAGATACAATGATATTGATCTTTCTTGAGTTCTTGTCCACTCCTGCAGTGCAGTTTATCATCCCCTAGCAATAAATGCCCCCCCCCCAAAAAAAAGAAATCTACTTTCTCATGACAAAGGTATCTGGATCCTTCAACTTGCGAACGGCACCCACAGCACTGAACTGCGGCGTCTCCACGGCAACAGAACCCCACTGGAACATTATTTTCTCACTGCCTCGGCATAGGAAACACGCTGAACAGGTCTTATCCTAGCAATTTCTGCCTCCTTCACCCTTACAGGACATTCAGGGAAGTGATGTCCATGCTTCCCACCACAATTGCGACATTCAACGTCATCGTCTTCCTCAGGAAAAATAATCACTGGTCATACTCTTTGCAAACACTTGACTCATGAACAAATGTTTTACAGTTGGAACACTGCAGTCACCTGGGGGGGGGGGGAATACCCTCACAGGGTAATATCCCATCTTGATGTGTAGGGAGCGACTCCTCATCAACAACAAAAAAAAGCAACACGGACAAGTGTTCTTTTCATTGAACATACGCGTCAATCGTCAAGCCCCCCCAACCTCCACAGAGACTCCAGAAACCACAGCCTTGATTGGTGCCCTGCACGGAAAACCTCTTTCTCCTTGATGCTGGTGTGACGCAAAATCCGGTCCTTTTGTTCTGCAGACACACACACAAAAAACAACTAAATTCCACATCTGGTTACCCAACACTTTCAACATCATCTTGGCAACATCAAACGGATCTTCTTATCCTCAAACCGTACCTCCAAGAACAAACTGTGAAGTAGTTACGCCATGAGCACTAAACAGCGTTTTAACTGTGATTTTAGCTCTCTCTATCCATCCTTTAACGACTGTAGTCCATCCTGTATTTTCATCACCTTCATTCTCACTGTAATCCTTGCTAGGGTCATCAAAGTGACATTGCTATATGTTGCTGCTATGAAAGGTAAACTGGTGTGTGGGTGATCAGGGGTGTATTCATTCCACTGATTCTGTTGCAAAATGTTTCTTAAACGGAAGAAAACGGAACGAAACAGGGATGGACCTACCTGAATTTGTACAATTAGGAACTCTTATTTGCAACTTTTGGACTAATGATTACACCCTAGATCAGCTAGATGCAGGCAAAAGTGTGCAGTGCAGTCAAAAACGTGATTTCTCCATGTTTTATATATATTTCCTCACTATGAGGTTGGAATAATACTGTGAAATTGTGAAAATTATGATAATGCCCTATTAGTGTAAGAGCTCTTTGAAAAGACTGGCAACAACTTCAGCCTGTTTTGGTGGGATGGATTTTTTGGCCTGCCTGGTGACATCACCAGGTGACAAATACATTAATAGACCAATAAGAACGAGAGTTCCAAACCTCTCTGCCAATAACAGCTAGTTGTCAGTTTTCCCCTTCCCATGCAGACCCCTCCAAGACAGTCCTAGCAAAATTCTTGTTTGAGAAATTGTTCTTTGCCATGAAGCTCATTTTTGTTTATTTTTGACCATTTTCATCAAAAACAATCACAGTAAGCTACATAATTGTTACCCAGAAAGGATTTGATATTGAGATAAAAACAGCAACGTTGGACCTTTACGGAGAGATAGACAGTAAATATAATATGAATACATACTCATGGTTTTTGGAATGTACAGTATGTCTTTCATTTCCCTTTTGTATTTTTTTATTTTTATAAAAATGTATAACTGGGCTTCCCATGCAAACACAGTCTATTACAAAGGGACGGAATGTTACAGATAACTTTGTAAATTTACCAGCAAAACTACGGGATATTTTTAGTTGTGTTGGAAACTTTCAAGGATTTGAAGTTACATTCATAACAAGTCAAAGATATAAAGTTCACTTGGCAGCACACAGCTGATGCAGCAGAGGCACAGTGGAGGTGCTGCAGACAGACTCAGTGCCTTGACTTGTAGTAATTAACTCAGCATTGTTTGGGACGAGGGGAGGAACGGATGGACTCGCCACAGACTACTGCACATGGTGATAATCCACTCTGAAGCTGTGTGCCGCTATGCACAGTCCATCTGGGTGTGTGTGTGTGTGTGTGTGTGTGTGTGTGTGTGTGTGTGTGTGTGTGTGTGTGTGTGTGTGTGTGTGTGTGTGTGTGTGTGTGTGTGTATATGTACGTGTGTGTGTGTACGCGTGTGTGTGTACGCGTGTGTGTGTGTGTGTGTGTGTGTGTGTGTGTGTGTGTGTGTGTGTGAGAGAGAGAGAGAGAGAGAGAGAGAGAGAGAGAGAGAGACGGAGAGAAATGCTGAGATTAACAATGCAGGCCTGTGTTTCTATATATACTGTATATATATATCTACCTGTCTTTGAGTGTGTGTGTGTTTCTATATATACTGTATATATGTATCCACCTGTCTCTGTGTGTGTGTGTTAGCTGCATTTCCATTTGAGTACTTTGTGTACGTGTGTGAATGTGTGTGAATGTGTGTGTGTGTGTGTGTGTGTGTGTATATGTGTGTGTGTGTATATGTGTGTGTATGTGTCTGTGTGCTTGCGTGCACTGGCAAGCCTTTGTGTGTGTGTATGTGTGTATGTGTGTGTGTGTGTGTGTGTGTGTGTGTGTGTGCTTGCGTGCACTGGCAAGCCTTTGTCTCTATTGTATGTGTGTTTGGTTATACCCCTACCCTGCACCCAGTGTATTTATGTCACTCAAATTGGATCATGAGGTGTCATGTCGCTGTCGTGCTATCAGTTTGACAGTGCCAGCACACTCTTACCAGAGACTATAAGAGTGGGTGTACACTAGGTGTGTGTACAGTAACCTGTATATAGTAACCTGTTTATAGTAACCTGTATATAGTAACCTGTTTATAGTAACCTGTATATAGTAACCTGTTTATAGTGACCTGTATATAGTAACCTAGTAACCTGTATATAGTAACCTGTATATAGTAACCTGTGTATAGTAACCTGTTTATAGTAACCTGTGTATAGTAACCTGTTTATAGTAACCTGTATATAGTAACCTGTATATAGTAACCTGTATATAGTAACCTGTATAGTAACCTGTATATAGTAACCTGTATAGTAACCTGTATATAGTAACCTGTGTATAGTAACCTGTGTATAGTAACCTGTATATAGTAACCTGTATATAGTAACCTGTATAGTAACCTGTATAGTAACCTGTATATAGTAACCTGTATAGTAACCTGTATATAGTAACCTGTATATAGTAACCTGTATATAGTAACCTGTGTATAGTAACCTGTATATAGTAACCTGTATATAGTAACCTGTATATAGTAACCTGTATATAGTAACCTGTTTATAGTAACCTGTTTATAGTAACCTGTATATAGTAACCTGTATATAGTAACCTAGTAACCTGTATATAGTAACCTGTATATAGTAACCTGTATAGTAACCTGTATATAGTAACCTGTATATAGTAACCTGTATATAGTAACCTGTATAGTAACCTGTATATAGTAACCTGTATATAGTAACCTGTATAGTAAC
Source organism: Salmo trutta (assembly GCF_901001165.1). Classification (NCBI taxonomy): domain Eukaryota; kingdom Metazoa; phylum Chordata; class Actinopteri; order Salmoniformes; family Salmonidae; genus Salmo; species Salmo trutta. The sequence continues at coordinate 38,763,877 of NC_042987.1, read as the reverse complement.
CTGTATATAGTAACCTGTATATAGTAACCTGTATATAGTAACCTGTATATAGTAACCTGTATATAGTAACCTGTATATAGTAACCTGTATATAGTAACCTGTATAGTAACCTGTATATAGTAACCTGTATATAGTAACCTGTTTATAGTAACCTAGTAACCTGTATACAGTAACCTGTTTATAGTAACCTGTTTACAGTAACCTGTATATAGTAACCTGTATATAGTAACCTGTATATAGTAACCTGTATATAGTAACCTGTGTATAGTAACCTGTATATAGTAACCTGTGTATAGTAACCTGTATATAGTAACCTGTGTATAGTAACCTGTATATAGTAACCTGTGTATAGTAACCTGTTTATAGTAACCTGTATATAGTAACCTGTATATAGTAACCTCTATATAGTAACCTGTATATAGTAACCTGTATATAGTAACCTGTATATAGTAACCTGTTTATAGTAACCTGTATATAGTAACCTGTTGTCGTAGCGTTTGCTGTCATTAAATGTGAAAACAGTTATTTTATCAAATCAATTCTCTATGTGTAATTATTCTATAATTAAAATAATCACGGAATAGTAATTAACTAGGAAGTCGGGGTGCCATGGGAAAATGTTGTTTATAGACTTTCATTTTCCCGAATATAACTCTTCAGATATTTTATTATCTTATTAATTATAGTCTTCTATTAATGTATTGTTACCTCATCCGTCTCATTCCTGAATGTTGCAAACCCTAGGATATCTGCACAAACCCTAACATAAATCATGAATCAGCAATATACAAATTGTCTTAATTATTTATTTACTAACTAACTAATGAATCACAGAATTACATAAACACACACACAGTTAGTTATACATTGTGTACTAACGTGACACAAGGAAAAGTACCTAGTGGACGAAACCGATATGACGGCTTGGTAGACAAAGGAAAGGGGTGGGGACCACTCAAGAGCGAGAAACTCAGAGTTTCTCGCTCTTGAGATGGTAATACTTTTATGGTAATACTTTTAACAACCGCTCATTCGAAAATACATTTAAATTGACATATTTACGAGTATATGCCTTTGTTGTCCCTCTCTGCGATAGCCGGTACGTCTGCTGGATAGTCAGTTGACAGACAGCCTCTGTTTTGTCCACCAGAGATCAAAGACTGTCGTAGTTGTAGGTTGTTTAAATGTATACAGTTGAAGTCAGAAATTTACATACACCTTAGCCAAATACATTTAAACTCAGTTCTTCACAATTCTTGACATTTAATCCTGGTAAAAATTTGCTGTCTTAGGTCAGTTAGGATCATCACTTTATTATAAGAATGTGAAATGTCAGAATAATAGTAGAGAGAATGATTTATTTCAGCTTTTATTATTTTCATCACATTCCCAGTGGGTCAGAAGATTGCATACACTCAATTAGTATTTGGTAGCATTGCTTTTAAATTGTTTAACTTGGGTCAAACTATTTGGTTTGCCTTCCACAAGCTTCCCACAATAGGTTGGGTGAATTTTGGCCTATTCCTCCTGACAGAGCTGGTGTAACTGAGTCAGGTTTCTAGGCCTCTTTGCTCACACACGCTTTTTCAGATCTGCCCACAAATTTTCTATAGGTTTGAATTTTCCTCCCTCATGATGCCATCTATTTTGTGAAGTGCACCAGTCCCTCCTGCAGCAAAGAACCCTCATGCTTCACGGTTGGGATGGAGTTCTTCGGCTTGCAAGCCTCCCCCCTTTTCCTTCAAACATAACGATGGTCATTATGGCCAAACAGTTCTATTTTTGTTTCATCAGACCAGAGGACATTTCTCCAAAAAGTATGATCTTTGTCCCCATATGCAGTTGCAATCCGTATTCTGGCTTTTGTATGGCAGTTTTGGAGCAGTGGCTTCTTCCTTGCTGAGCAGCCTTTCAGGTTATGTTGATATAGGACTTGTTTTACTGTGGATATAGATACTTTTGTACATGTTTCCTCCAGCATCTTCACAAGATCCTTTGCTGTTGTTCTAGGATTGATTTGCACTTTTCGCACCAAAGTACGTTCATCTCTAGGAGACAGAACTTGTCTCCTTCCTGAGCGGTATGACGGCTGCGTGGTCCCATGGTGTTTATACTTGCATACTATTGTTTGTACAGATTAATGTGGTACCTTCAGGCGTTTGGAAATTGCACCTACTCTACTAATACACACGTCAGAGTCAATGCTATTAGATCGGATGTGACTAAAGTATTTAAACAGCTGCAGCCTGAATAATTGGTCTTTATTTTGTAGATTTCTTCACCATTTCAACATGTAGCGACAGCCCCATGTTTTCTGATATTGTCCTTTGGTAGAGTTGTAGTTTGAAACACTTCACACACCAGCATCACCCGGCATGTTTTGGTATAATGTACGTTTTGTCGGAAGTGGGTTTGATACTTTTAGTAGATGTAAATGTCTGTGCTCCCGGGGTGTGGTCACTGACTAGTTAAAACTTCATATGAAAACTCTCATTTAAAAGGCTAACATTACATTTCATCTTTTCAAAAGTATTCTTACACTCAATCATTTATTTCAAACCCCTTAATTGATAAGTTGTAATGCGAACAAAGAAGCAGTAATGTGTGTCTCCTGTCCTTCATGAGGTCACCATCACTAGCAGTTCTGGGGGGGCCAGTGCTCCTGTGACAACAATTTTGGACCCCCTTGTGGCCCTTTCTAAATGTGGAGTATGAACTAATTTTTACATAACAATTTTTTTCTATCGTTCTTTTTTTTTTTACATCCGTTATTAGGCAGTGGCAACGCGAAACATGGTCTTTTGCCTGCAATGCAGTGAAGAAAACTATATGACAACAATAACATCTCTTGTAACTGGCCCCTCTAACAATACAACTGGCCCCAGCTTGCCGATACCCGCTAATTATCAAAATCCAGAAAAGAGCCATGAAATTTTTCAACCACCTAAAAGGAAGCGATTCCTAAACCTTCCATAATAAAGCCATCACCTACACAGAGATGAACCTGGAGAATAGTCCCCTAAGCAAGCTGGTCCCGGGGCTCTGTTCACAAACACAAACACACCCCACAGAGCCCCAGGACAGCAACACAATTAGACCCAACCAAATCATGTGCAAACAAAAAGATAATTACTTGACACATTGGAAAGAATTAACAAATAAACAGAGCAAACTAGAATGCTATTTGGCCCTAAACAGAGAGTACACAGTGGCAGAATACCTGACCACTGTGACTGACCCAAACTTAAGGAAAGCTTTGACTATGTACAGACTCAGTGAGCATAGCCTTGATATTGAGAAAGGCCACCGTAGGCAGACCTGGCTCTCAAGAGAAGACAGGCTACAGTATGTGCACACTGCCCACAAAATGAGGTGGAAACTGATCTGCACTTCCTAACCTCCTGCTAAATGTATGACCATATTAGAGACACATATTTCCCTCAGATTACACAGATCCACAAAGAATTCAAAAACAAACCCGATTTTGATAAACTCCCATATCTACTGGGTGAAATACCACAGTGTTCCATCACAGCAGCAAGATTTGTGACCTGTTGCCACAAGTAAAGGGCAACCAGTGAAGAACAAACACCATTGTAAATACAACCCATATTTATGCTTATTTATTTTTCCTTTTGTACTTTAACCATTTGTAAATTGTTACAACACTGTACATGTACATACTATGACATTTGTAAACATACTATGACATTTGTAATGTCTATTATTTTGGAACGTCTGTGAGTATAATGTTTATTGTTCATTTTATTGTTTATTTCACTTTTGTATATTATCTACTTCACTTGCTTTAGCAATGGTAACATATGTTTCCCATGCTAATAAAGCCCCTTGAATTGAAATTGAAGAGAGAGAGAGAGAGAGAGAGAGAGAGAGAGACCAAAAAGGGCACATTGTCACACTGTTTAAAGTAACCCTTACAGCCTGCTCTCTGTTTGTCATCTCATGGGCATGATCTTTCCTTCTAACACACACGGACACGCACACTCGCACACACACACACACACACACACACACACACACACACACACACACACACACACACACACACACACACACACACACACACACACACACACACACACACACACACACACACACACACACACACACACACATACCAATAACAAAGAAAGTTCCAAACCTCTCTGCTCCCTTCCCTCCCTCCCCCCTCCCAAAATGACTACCCTGCTCCCTGTGTGTCTTTATGTAGAAAACCCTTCGGGATCCTAAATGAAATGCTTTTGTCAGCAATTTTTTTCTTCCATTTTTCTTTTCAACCTTACTTCTGCACTCAAGGCTGTATTGTATAATGGACACATTTAGTACTGTACAAGGCTTGGAAATGGGGAGACATTTGTCATTTTGATTGTCTGATTTGTTATGCCGAGGCCATTGTGTCTTGCTTTGTAGCTACGGCCAAATTCTAAGTCAAGTATATTGGGCTTTAAATTTACGCATTTTTCTAAACTTCTAATTCTCCTTAGAGTACAATGGCTCGGCCTTGTCCAGTTTTTTATCATTCCAATTTATATGGACTAATTCTAAAAGATACTCCTAGTAGATATAGTTTGTTTAAATGTAAAATCTTGACTGCATATTGTCATTCCACTCATAAGATCTCTCTATTCTCTGCCCATCTCATGTTCTCTGTAGGTCAAGAGACTGAAGAAAACAATCAATTCCTGCACATTAGTTTAGTCTGGTCCATTTAACACTGGAGCAAAAACACACAGGCAAGGGCTGTTTTCCCCTGTTTATCGCTTTGACCTAAACTTTACTGTGCTGGCTCGGCTATTCTCCTTTCACTTTGTGCTTATCAACACAGTTTGGTGGTGGATCCGTAACCACGGCAGCACAGTACAGTTCAGTTTGGTGGCAGTGTAACCACGGCAGCACAGTACAGTTCAGTTTGGTGGCAGTGTAACCACGGCAGCACAGTACAGTTCAGTTTGGTAGTAGTGTAACCAGGCCTGCACAGTACAGTTCAGTTTGGTAGTAGTGTAACCAGGCCAGCACAGTACAGTTCAATTTGGTAGTAGTGTAACCAGGCCAGCACAGTACAGTTCAGTTTGGTGGTGGATCCGTAACCACGGCAGCACAGTACAGCTCAGTTTGGTGGCAGTGTAACCACGGCAGCACAGTACAGCTCAGTTTGGTGGTGGATCCGTAACCATGCCAGCGCAGTACAGCTCAGTTTGGTGTTGGATCCGTAACCACGCCAGCACAGTACAGCTCAGTTTGGTGGTGGATCCGTAACCACGCCAGCACAGTACAGCTCAGTTTGGTGGTGGATCCGTAACCATGCCAGCGCAGTACAGCTCAGTTTGGTGGCAGTGTAACCACGGCAGCACAGTACAGTTCAGTTTGGTGGTGGATCCGTAACCACGGCAGCGCAGTAAAGCTCAGTTTGGTGGTGGATCCGTAACCATGCCAGCGCAGTACAGCTCAGTTTGGTGGTGGATCCGTAACCACGCCAGCACAGTACAGTTCAGTTTGGTGGTGGATCCGTAACCACGCCAGCACAGTACAGCTCAGTTTGGTGGCAGTGTAACCACGGCAGCACAGTACAGTTCAGTTTGGTGGTGGATCCGTAACCACGGCAGCACAGTACAGCTCAGTTTGGTGGCAGTGTAACCAGGCCAGCACAGTACAGCTCAGTTTGGTGGCAGTGTAACCACGGCAGCACAGTACAGTTCAGTTTGGTGGTGGATCCGTAACCACGCCAGCACAGTACAGCTCAGTTTGGTGGCAGTGTAACCACGGCAGCACAGTACAGTTCAGTTTGGTGGTGGATCCGTAACCACGCCAGCACAGTACAGCTCAGTTTGGTGGCAGTGTAACCACGGCAGCACAGTACAGCTCAGTTTGGTGGCAGTGTAACCACGGCAGCACAGTACAGTTCAGTTTGGTGGTGGATCCGTAACCACGCCAGCGCAGTACAGTTCAGTTTGGTGGCAGTGTAACCACGCCAGCGCAGTACAGTTCAGTTTGGTGGTGGATCCGTAACCATGCCAGCGCAGTACAGCTCAGTTTGGTGGTGGATCCGTAACCATGCCAGCGCAGTACAGTTCAGTTTGGTGGTGGATCCGTAACCACGCCAGCGCAGTACAGTTCAGTTTGGTGGCAGTGTAACCACGGCAGCACAGTACAGTTCAGTTTGGTTCAGCTCAGTATTGTGAAAGGCTGAGTTCAGAATAGGGCTTTCAAAGAAAGGTCTGTAGAGTTATAGCAGCACCCTTGACTGCAATTACTGTTTTCTTTCAAAGGCTTTCGCTGGTTGACATTGATTTCTAAGTAAGTCAATCACACACTGGAGATTGATCACAAGGTGCTTAGACCACTTCACAACGCTGGATGTGGTGGACGCTGGATGTTACAAAGCGCATTATTTAGCCTCTTTTACAAAATACAACCTTACATATAGTTTCACACACCTACTTTAAGGTGTTCCAGAATGCCTCTGTTAAAACAAGCCCCTCTAGATCACACACGCTAACTATGATCTACAGTATGCATGGTGGTGTCGAGAGGTCATTTCATTTGTTCCTGGTGGGTCATGTGGGGGTGGGGGTGGGGGGTGGGGGGGGGGAATCACTTGCAGATCAATTTTAAGTGTCGCGCTAATTAATGTTATCTCACTATATAAACGAGTCATCTCGCAGTGTTTGTGATGATACCCTGATGAAGACAGCTTGTCTGTCGAAACGTTGGATATTAACATTTTTGCATCTGAGCTCCTGGAGTGTGCGGCTCTCCCTTATTTTCAAAATCTCTCTAACTGTATCAGCCTGTGTTCGACTCCTTGTAATTAAGGTAATGCGTTTCTTCACGGTTTCCCAGCACATTGAACACAGCATGGCCATGACAGCCTCTGGCTCCGGTGCATGTTTAACATGGATTAACGGGGACCGGGGCACACCGCGTGTGGCGTGTGCGGCCGCAAATCACAGAGAACAGGGCCGAGGGGGAGGGGGGGGGGTCAAGAGAGGGGCAACGCGGGGATGCAAAGGTTCTAATGGAGCTGTCGGATAGGGTGATGAGTGTGATTGAAGGCTGAGGAAGAGGTGTTGGGTGTTTTAACCTTTAACCTTTGCCAGGCATTAGTTCTGGTTGCGTCATCTACTAACCTATTAGTAAAGTGTTTTCACTATCTGCAGGATTAGATACAATTATTTGAGACAGAAATAGACGAGGAGGCTATGTATGGATGCAGTGTGGTGAATTTAAATTAAGATGGCATGAGACGTACTGTTAGATTTTTTTTTTTTAAACACAGTGGTTGTGGAGGTGGAGGTGGACACCGTAACTGAGAATTACTGAGGTTCCTCTAGACTAGCGAGAGGGAATCACACGTTATGTTACAACTGCAATATGCATAAACCCCATACTGACACATACACACGTCATATTCTCTCTCACACACACACACACACACACACACACACACACACACACACACACACACACACACACACACACACACACACACACACACACACACAGACACAGCAGTCTTCAGTATCTGAGACTGGCTGAAGTTGAGTTAGGGATCGCCATGGCAAATGAGAATGTGATAAGAATGAGGGAAATGAGAATGTGATAAGTATGAGGGATGTCGCTACACGGCTCGAGCCCTGATGCACATCCCAAGGTTATCATCGCCCAATTCTGACTCGGGCATCTAGAATATTGAACTCGAATTCACCTCCACGAACTGGAATCACGATGGGTTCAAATGCCAAGCTGTGCTCTATGAGAGATGCAGCTCTGTAAATTGGCCCGTCTGGTCATCAAGATGACATTTCCTTCTTTGGTGCATGAAGGCTAATCTGCTTCCCTATCTGCATCTTTATTATCAGGGTTATTTTCAGCTCTGAATGGAGTGGCATGCTGCAATCAGATGACATTTAGATTTCTTATTCTTCTAGCTCTCTCTCTCTCTCTGTGTGTGTGTGTGTGTGTGTGTGTGTGTGTGTGTGTGTGTGTGTGTGTGTGTGTGTGTGTGTGTGTGTGTGTGTGTGTGTGTGTTTCACGAAAAATGAAGGGAGAACCACTAGTACCATGGCCCAGGTGACTATGGGAGGTCAGAAACACAACCTGTAGATGGTGTTCGGTCTGAAGAGTTCAGTCTGTAGATGGAGTTCAGTCTGTAGATGGAGTTCAGTCTGTAGATGGAGTTCAGTCTGTAGAGTTCAGTCTGTAGATGGAGTTCAGTCTGTAGATGGAGTTCAGTCTGTAGATGGAGTTCAGTCTGCAGATGGAGTTCAGTCTGTAGAGTTCAGTCTGTAGATGGAGTTCAGTTTGTAGATGGAGTTCAGTCTGCAGATGGAGTTCAGTCTGTAGAGTTCAGACTGTAGAGATCAGTCTGTAGAGTTCAGTCTGTAGATGGAGTTCAGTCTGTAGATGGAGTTCAGTCTGTAGATGGAGTTCAGTCTGTAGATGGAGTTCAGTCTGCAGATGGAGTTCAGTCTGTAGAGTTCAGTCTGTAGAGGTCAGTCTGTATAGTTCAGTTTGTAGATGGAGTTCAGTCTGCAGATGGAGTTCAGTCTGTAGAGTTCAGACTGTAGAGATCAGTCTGTAGAGTTCAGACTGTAGATGGAGATCAGTCTGTAGAGTTCAGTCTGTAGATGGAGTTCAGTCTGTAGATGGAGTTCAGTCTGCAGATGTAGTTCAGTCTGTAGAGTTCAGTCTGTAGAGATCAGTCTGTATAGTTCAGTTTGTAGATGGAGTTCAGTCTGCAGATGGAGTTCAGTCTGTTGAGTTCAGTCTGCAGATGGAGTCAGTCTGTAGATGAAGTTCAGTCTGTAGAGTTCAGACTGTAGAGTTCAGTCTGTAGATGGAGTTCAGTCTGTAGAGTTCAGTCTGTAGAGTTCAGTCTGCAGAGTTCAGTCTGTAGATTGAGTTCAGTCTGTAGATTGAGTTCAGTCTGTAGATGGAGTTCAGTCTGTAGATTGAGTTCAGTCTGTAGAGTTCAGACTGTAGAGTTCAGTCTGTAGAGTTCAGTCTGTAGATGGAGTTCAGTCTGCAGATTGAGTTCAGTCTGTAGATGGAGTTCAGTCTGTAGAGTTCAGTCTGCAGAGTTCAGTCTGTAGATTTAGTTTAGTCTGTATAGTTCAGTCTGTAGAGTTCAGTCTTGAACTGTGCAATAGATAAACTATAGAGCATTTAAACCAGTTTGTGAAAACAAATGCCAACACCAAGCCTTTTAAGTGGGAAGGCAGATAGTGTTTTTATTTAATTAGCAATCACTTCTCATGTGAAAACACTGAATCCTACTCAATACTCCATGTGCTTAATTACGACACTTCTTTTGTTTTGAGCCGACTTCGCCGTGGGCTTTGAACAGAACGGAAACTTGTTATTGTGCATAATGTTTCTGTCATCGTTTCCTATGACTGGATAGAGCTTTTGGACATCAGAACAGCGATCACTAACCTCGATTTAGACAAGGATTTCTACTTCAATGAGTCAGTCGTGATGGACATACTGCTCATCCTGGACCAGGCCCAAATCCCCAGCACTCGGAAAAGAAAGAGGCAGTTTTATAAAGGGTGGTGTGTGGAATACCTGACGAGATTACATCGGCAAGTTGATGAACCGCCTCTACCCTCTGCTCTATTTGGGGTGGCAGGGTAGCCGTAAAGGTTGCAAGTTCAAATCCCTGAGCTGACAAGGTACAAATCTGTTGTTCTGCCCCTGAACAAGGCACTTAACCCACTGTTCCTAGGCTGTCATTGAAAATAAGAATTTGTTCTTAACTGACTTGCCGAGTTAAATAAAGGTAAAATAAAAATTGGCTAGTGTGCAATTACTGGAGAATAAACTGGATGAGCTCTGTTTGAGATCAGTAATTCTGTTTGAGATTATCCTATCAACATGACCTGAAGAACTGTAATATCCTATGTTTCTTAGACTTGTGGCTAAACCAGGACAGTCATGTATATGTCCAGCTGGTTTTTCTATACATCGGCAGGACAGATTGGCACTGTGTCTCTTTGTTAACAACAGCTCGAGTGTGATCTCTAATTTTAAGGAAGTCTTGAGGATCTGCTCGCCTGAGTTAGAACACCTAAACTGTAGATCAGGGCTCCCCAACTGGTTGTATTTGGCCCTCAAGTTTTCTGAGCAAAAAAAAAATAAATGTATATTTTATTTTATTTACATTGTTGGACATAAAATATTTTAAAAACACCAAGAAATCAGCTCCGAGGGATTTTAATTTTGGAAATCTGCTCCCAAGTATTCCCACATATTATAGAGAGACACGTGATCGTATAGGTTTGAGACTATTATGTTATAGTCAAATATTAGATCTGTTTGGGCTTCTTGTGGTCAATTTGCGGTCTACAAATACTTTTTAAGTATATTCCTGCCCCCCCCCCAACTATCCGCTCATCCCTGCTGTAGACTCAGACAGCCAACACCATGTATGAATGAGAGCTTCCCGTGCATTAATGAAAACTCTTTTCCTGAAGGGCTAACATACTGCATACTGGAACACACACACACTGGCCATTAACTTCAACAGGCTACTTTCGCCTATATATCAAATTAATCTAGTTGATGATCAATGCTGTTGACCAGGTATTCCCAAACTGGGTGGGGGTACGCGCAATGCCGTCGGGAGTACGCCAAATAAAAATGGCATTCACATTTCTTTTAAACTGGGCTATACATTTAGGTGAGGTTTTTTTTCCTCACCTGAGTAGCCTCGTTTCACTGCCATAAATAAAATTAAACCATCTAGTGTTCAGAGAAATAACAACACAATGTCAAATACAGGAAGCCTAGTCAAATAATTAACATCCAATCACATTTACCATTACTCTCTCCCAGGAATTCCACTAACGGTCCGTATGTAGCCAAACATAGCTGCTGCTCATTCCGTTTGCTCAAAAATAGATAAATGGAATGGTTAAGGCCCGTGTCCATAGAGACACATACCAGCTCTACTGGTAGTACTGCTACTACCAGCAGTACTACACCTGCACCTGTCGACGACACAAGTTGTTCTGCTTCCACAAGCACATGCAATGCTAGCATCAGTAATTCTACATTTGTTGTTAGCCCAGCTAGCATGGACACTGACAGTTGTGAATCTGATGCAGCTGAAGAGCTACTGCCCCCCTTACCTGGGAAAGCACCGAACAACAGACATGAATGTCGGACCATCGAAGAGGCGCAAATATGATGAGAACTACATTCATTTGGGGTTCACTTATATTGTGTTATATGTGTAAAAGTACTATCTCACAACTCGATGAAACCACTCTTGTGCAGACATTTGGAAACAAAACATGACAATTTGAAAAATAAGCCACGGAAGTTTTTTGAATGAGAACTAATATGACTTTCGAGTAGTAAGACATGTATAAAAGCAACAGATACCATTAATAAGAAGGGGCTGGAAGCGTCTTATATGGTGAGCTACCAAGTGGCTAGGACAGGCAAGCCCCATACTATTGTGGAGGACTTAATTCTTCCTGTTAACGCGGATATGGCTGGGACAATACTGGAGGAAAAGGCACAGAAAAACTATACAGACAATGTCTTTCTTCATCAAACAACACTGTTTCACGATGCATCAGTGACATGGCAAGGGATGTTTTGAATCAATTACTGCTTCACATGCATTGAATTCTATGCATTACAGCTGGGTGAGTGAACAGATGTGGCGGGCCTGGCACAGCTCTGGGTATCTGTCCTTTACGTTTATGGGTGGTCAATTAAGGAAGACACCCTCTTCTGCAAACCACTGGAAACCAGGACAACAGGAGAGGATATTTTTAAAGTACTGGACAGCGTTGTGACATCAAATGGACTTTGGTGGTCAAGATGTGTTGGTATCTGTACTGATGGCTCAAAAGCCATGACAGGGAGACATAGTGGAGTGGTAACGAGCGTGCAAGCAGTTTCTCCTGACGCCACTTGGGTATACTGCAGCTTGCTACCAAAGGAATGCTGCCAAAGGAATGCATGACAGCTTGAAAGACGCTTTGGACAATGAAAATGGTTAACTTTGTTGGAGCAAGGCCCCTGAACTCTTGTGTATTTTCTGCACTATGCAATGACATGGGCAGCGACCATGTAACACTTTTTTTACAACATACAGAAGTGTGCTGGTTATCAAGGGGCAAAGTATTGACACGTTTTTTTAAACTGAGTGTCACGCCCTGACCATAGAGAGCCCTTGGTTCTCTATGGTGTAGTAGGTCAGGGTGTGACTAGGGGGTGTTCTAGTTCAATATTTCTATGTTGGTGTTTTGTATGGTTCCCAATCAGAGGTAGCTGGTAATCGTTGCCTCTGATTGGGGATCATATTTAGGTAGCCATTTTTCCCACCTGTGTTTGTGGGATATTGTTTGTGTTGGTGCTTGTGTCACCACGTAGTCGCGTTGTGTTGCTTGTTTATTGTTTTGGTTAAAGAAGTTTCACTTTAAATACATATGTGGAACTCAACAAACGCTGCGCCTCTTACAACAACCGTAACAGAATATCCCACCCACGCAGGACCAAGCAGCGTGTAAATAAGGTAAAGGAGTTTTGGACTTGGGAGGAAATCATGGGAGGACACGGGAGGACACGGGAGTCGCCAAGGAGCATAGGGGGACAGCGACGACGCCGGGGACCGCGGCCACAGAGCTTCCAGCGACGGTTCACGGTCCGGAGCTTCCAGCGACGGGTTCACGGTCCGGAGCTTTCAGCGACTGTCCACGGCCCGGAGCTTGCAGCGACGGTCCACGGCCCGGAGCTTCCAGCGACGGTCAACGGCCCGGAGCCTCCAGCGACGGTCAACGGCCCGGAGCCTCCAGCGACGGTCAACGGCCCGGAGCCTCCAGCGACGGTCAACGGCCCGGAGCCTCCAGCGACGGTCAACGGCCCGGAGCCTCCAGCGACGGTCAACGGCCCGGAGCCTCCAGCGACGGTCAACGGCCCGGAGCCTCCAGTGACGGTCAACGGCCCGGAGCTTCCAGGCACGGTGTCCAGTCCCTCTCCATGGCAGGAGCCTTCCTCTGCGCCGGGGCCCAGTCCAGGCACGGCGCCCAGTCCAGCTCCATGGCAGGAGCCTTCCTCTGCGTCGGTGCCCAGTCCAGGCACTGTGTCCAGTCCCGCTCCAAGGCCGAAGCCTTCCTCTGCGCCGGTGCCCAGTCCAGGCATGGCGGCCAACCCAGCTCCAAGGCCGAAGCCTTCCTCTGCGCCGGTGCCCAGTCCAGGCACAACGTCCAACCCAGCTCCATTGCTGGAGCCCTCCTCTGCGCCGGTGCCCAGTCCAGGCACGGCATCCAGTACCGCGCCAAGGCCGGAGCATTCCTCTGCGCCGATGCCCAGTCCAGGCACGGCGTTCAGCCCGGCGCCAGGGCCGGATCCGGGGTCTGGGCGGGGGCTACAACCTGCACCGGAGCTGCCACCGACACTAGTCACCCCCCTACCCCGCCCAGTTGGTTTCAGGTTTTGCGGTCAGAGTCCGCACCTTTGGGGGAGGGGGGGGTACTGTCACGCCCTGACCATAGAGAGCCCTTGGTTCTCTATGGTGTAGTAGGTCAGGGCGTGACTAGGGGGTGTTCTAGTTCAATATTTCTATGTTGGTGTTTTGTATGGTTCCCAATTAGAGGCAGCTGGTAATTGGGGATCAAATTTAGGTAGCCATTTTTCCCACCTGTGTTTGTGGGATATTGTTTGTGTTGGTGCTTGTGTCACCACGTAGTCACGTTGTGTTGATTGTTTATTGTTTTGGTTAAAGAAGTTTCACTTTAAATATATATGTGGAACTCAACAAACGCTGCACCTTGGTCCATCTCTTACAACAACCGTGACACTGAGAGACAAGCTTAAAGTTTTCTTTACTGACCATAATTTTCACTTGTCTGACGATGAGTTTCTCACATAACTGGCCTATCTGGGTGATGTTATTTCTCACCTGAATGACCTGAATCTAGGATTACAGGGACTCTCCGCAACTATTTTCAATGTGCGGGAGAAAATTGAGGCTATGATTAAGAAGTTGGAACTCTTCTCTGTCTGTATTAACAAGGACAACATACAGGTTTTTCCATCATTGTATGATTTTTGGTGTGCAAATGAACTCAAGCTTACAGACAATGTCAAATGGGATATAGCGAAGCACCTGAGTGAGTTGGGTGCGCAATTATGCAGGTACATTTCCTGAAACGGATGACACAAACAACTGGATTCGTTATCACTTTCATGCCCTGCCTCCAGTCCACTTACCAATATCTGAACAAGAGAACCTCATCAAAGTTGCAACAAGTGGCTCTGATTAAAATTTTATTTAATCAGTGCCACTGTCAGATTTCTGGATTGGGCTGCACTCAGAGAATCCTGCCTTGGCAAATCGTGCTGCTAAGACACTGATGCCCTTTGCAAACACATACCTCTGTGAGAGTGGATTCACTAATATGAAAACCAAATGCAGGCACAGACTGTGTGTAGAAAATGATTTAAGACTGAGACTCTCTCCAATACCACCCAACATACAGAGTTACATGTATGTGCATCCCTTCTCATTAAAAAACGGGAAACACTTATCTCCCTCACTAGCTTTAAGCACCAGCTGTCAGAGCAGCTCACAGATTACTGCACCTGTACATAGCCCATCTATAATTTAGCCCAAACAACTACCTCTTCCCCTACTGGATTTATTTATTTATTTATTTTGCTCCTTTGCACCCCATTATTTCTATTTCTACTTTGCACTTTCTTCCACTGCAAATCTACCATTCCAGTGTTTACTTGCTATATTGTATTTACTTTGCCACCATGGCCTTTTTTGCCTTTACCTCCCTTATCTCACCTCATTTGCTCACTTTGTATATAGACTTATTTTTCTACTACACTGCTCAAAAAAATAAAGGGAACACTTAAACAACACAATGTAACTCCAAGTCAATCACACTTCTGTGAAATCAAACTGTCCACTTAGGAAGCAACACTGATTGACAATAAATGTCACATGCTGTTGTGTAAATGGAATAGACAACAGGTGGAAATTATAGGCAATTAGCAAGACACCCCCAATAAAGGAGTGGTTCTGCAGGTGGGGACCACAGACCACTTTTCAGTTCCTATGCTTCCTGGCTGATGTTTTGGTCACTTTTGAATGCTGGCGGTGCTTTCACTCTAGTGGTAGCATGAGACGGAGTCTACAACCCACACAAGTGGCTCAGGTAGTGCAGCTCATCCAGGATGGCACATCAATGCGAGCTGTGGCAAGAAGGTTTGCTGTGTCTGTCAGCGTAGTGTCCAGAGCATGGAGGCGCTACCAGGAGACAGGCCAGTACATCAGGAGATGTGGAGGAGGCCGTAGGAGGGCAACAACCCAGCAGCAGGACCGCTACCTCCGCCTTTGTGCAAGGAGGAGCAGGAGAAGCACTGCCAGAGCCCTGCAAAATGACCTCCAGCAGGCCACAAATGTGCATGCGTCTGCTCAAACGGTCAGAAACAGACTCCATGAGGGTGGTATGAGGGCCCGACATCCCCAGGTGGGGGTTGTGCTTACAGCTCAACACCGTGCAGGACGTTTGGCATTTGCCAGAGAACACCAAGATTGGCAAATTCGCCACTGGCGCCCTGTGCTCTTCACAGATGAAAGCAGGTTCACACTGAGCACGTGACAGACGTGACAGAGTCTGGAGACGCCGTGGAGAACGTTCTGCTGCCTGCAACATCCTCCAGCATGACCGGTTTGGCGGTGAGTCAGTCATGGTGTGGGGTGGCATTTCTTTGGGGGGCCGCACGCCAGAGGTAGCCTGACTGCCATTAGGTACCGAGATGAAATCCTCAGACCCCTTGTGAGACCATATGCTGGTGCGGTTGGCCCTGGGTTCCTCCTAATGCAAGACAATGCTAGACCTCATGTGGCTGGACTGTGTCAGCAGTTCCTGCAAGAGGAAGGCATTGATGCTATGGACTGGCCCGCCCGTTCCCCAGACCTGAATCCAATTGAGCACATCTGGGACATCATGTCTCGCTCCATCCACCAACGCCACGTTGCACCACAGACTGTCCAGGAGTTGACGGATGCTTTAGTCCAGGTCTGGGAGGAGATCCCTCAGGAGACCATCCGCCACCTCATCAGGAGCATGCCCAGGCGTTGTAGGGAGGTCATACAGCACGTGGAGGCAACACACACACACTACTGAGCCTCATTTTGACTTGTTTTAAGGACATTACATCAAAGTTGGATCAGCCTGTAGTGTGGTTTTCCACTTTAATTTTGAGTGTGACTCCAAATTCAGACCTCCATGGGTTGATAAATTGGATTTCCATTGATTATTTTTGTGTGATTTTGTTGTCAGCACATTCAACTATGTAAAGAAAAAAGTATTTAATAAGATTATTTCTTTCATTCAGATCTAGGATGTGTTGTTTAAGTGTTCCCTTTATTTTTTTGAGCAGTATATATTATTGACTGTATGTTTGTTTTACTCCATGTGTAACTCTGTGTTGTTGTATATGTCAAACTGCTTGCTTTATCTTGGCCGCGTCACAATTGAAAACGAGAACTTGTTCTCAACTTGTCTACCTGGTTAAATAAAGGTGAAATAAATACAATTTGAATAAAATTAACCTTTGTTGAGTTATTCACCATTTTCGATGAACAAATAAAGTTTTATGTGTAAGATGGCTAAATAAACAGCAAAATTATTGATTAATATTATATTATTCTTTGTGCCCTGGTCCTATAAGAACTCATTGTCACTTCCCACGAGCCGGGCTGTGACAAAAACTCAGTCATTCTTTATTTTTAATAAATGTATCGTATAGTGTGTGTGTGTGTGGCAGGCTTACAATGATGGCAAAAAAACAACATTTGAGGGCACGCTGACCCTGGTGCTGGAGGGGGTACAGCTGGAGGTTGAATGTTTGAAGGGGTACGGGACTATAAAAAGTGTTGAAACCGCTGCTGTAGACCATACTATTTACTAAGAGAGTTTTCATCTATATTTTTCATAGCTGTCCATTTACCACCACAAACCGATGCTGGCACTAAGAGCGCACTCAACAAGCTGTATAGGGACATAGGAAAACAAGACAATGCACACCCAGATGTGGTGCTCCTAGTGGCCAGTGAATTTAATGCCCGTGTGGCTCAGTTGGTAGAGCATGGTGTTTGCAAGGCCAGGGTTGAGGGTTCGATTCTCACGGTGGACCAGTACGGAGAAGAAAAACATTTATGAAATGTATGCATTCACTACTGTAAGTCGCTCTGGATAAGAGCATCTGCTAAATGACTAAAATGTAAATGTAATGCAAGAAAACTGAAATTGTCTTACCTAATTTCTACCAGCATGTCACCTGTGCAACTAGAGGCAAAACGACTCTAGATTACCTTCACTCCACACAAAGAGACGCATACAAAGCTCTCCCTCGCCCTCCATTTGGCGATTCTGACCATAACTCTATCCTCCTGATTCCTGCTTACAAGCAAAAACTCAAACAGGAAGTACCAGTGATCTGATGAAGTGGATGGTAAGTAACAGGACTGTTTTGGATAGCAGAGACTGGAATATGTTCCTGGATTCATCTGATGGCATTGAGGAGTTTACCTCATCAGTCACCGGCTTCATTAATAAGTGCATCGACGTCATTGTCCCCACAGTGACCGTACGTACATATCCCAAACAGAAGCCATGGATTACAGGCAACATAAGCACTAGAGCACTGAGCTAGAGCTGTCGCTTTCACCAATGTCATAGACTGTTTTCTCTGCTACAGCACTGCAAGCAGTACTGATGCACCAAGTCTGGGAACAAAAGACTCCTGAACAGCTTCTACCCCCAAGGCAAAACACTGCCGAACATTTAAGCAAATGGCTTCCCCAAATGTATTGTCCCCCTTTTTTGCACTGACTCTCTTGTACTGGCTCACCAGAGTCTACCCACAAACTCACACATACTACACTGACACTCCAGCACACACACACACGCACACACACACGCACACGCGCACACACACACACACACACACACACACACACACACACACACACACACACACACTACATACGCTCTCACACACAAAACACACATGCATATTGACACAACACACAGCCCGGCCGGCCAGAAAGCTAGGTCCAGCCCCCCCCACACACACGCACGCACACACACACACACACACACACACACACACACACACACACACACACACACACACACACACTCTTCACATATGCTGCTGCTACTCTGTTCATTATTTATCCTGATTGCCTATTCACTTTTACCCTTACCTACAGTGCCTTAAGAAAGTATTCATACCCCTTGACTTGTTCCACATTTTGTTTTGTTACAGCCTGAATTCAAAATTGATTAAATAAAAAAAAAGTCTCACACATCTACACACAATAACCCATAGAGACAAAGTGAAAACATTTTTTTAGATTTTTGCTTTGACACTCCATATTGATTTCAGGTGCATCCAATTCCCTTGGATCATCTTTGAGATGTCACTGCAACTTGATTGGAGTCCATCTGTGGCCAATTCAATTGTTTGGAAATGATTTAGAAACACACCTGTCTGTATAAGTTGACAGTGCATGTCAGAGCAGAAAAAATACCATGAAGTCCAAGGAACTCTCCGGACATCTCTAAGATAGAATTGTGATGAGGCATATATCTGGAGGAGGGTATAAATACTTAGGAGAGTATTGGGTCACGCTTTAGGAAGGAGGAGAGTATTGGGTCACACTTTAGGAAGGGGGAGAGTATTGGGTCACGCTTTAGGAAGGAGGAGAGTATTGGGTCACGCTTTAGGAAGGAGGAGAGTATTGGGTCACGCTTTAGGAAGGGGGGAGAGTATTGGGTCACACTTTAGGAAGGGGGAGAGTATTGGGTCACACTTTAGGAAGGGGGGAGAGTATTGGGTCACACTTTAGGAAGGGGGGAGAGTATTGGGTCACGCTTTAGGAAGGGGGAGAGTATTGGGTCACGCTTTAGGAAGGAGGAGAGTATTGGGTCACGCTTTAGGAAGGAGGAGAGTATTGGGTCACGCTTTAGGAAGGAGGAGAGTATTGGGTCACGCTTTAGGAAGGAGGAGAGTATTGGGTCACGCTTTAGGAAGGAGGAGAGTATTGGGTCACACTTTAGGAAGGAGGAGAGTATTGGGTCACGCTTTAGGAAGGAGGAGAGTATTGGGTCACACTTTAGGAAGGAGGAGAGTATTGGGTCACGCTTTAGGAAGGAGGAGAGTATTGGGTCACGCTTTAGGAAGGAGGAGAGTATTGGGTCACGCTTCAGGAAGGGGGAGAGTATTGGGTCACGCTTTAGGAAGGAGGAGAGTATTGGGTCACACTTTAGGAAGGAGGAGAGTATTGGGTCACGCTTTAGGAAGGAGGAGAGTATTGGGTCACGCTTTAGGAAGGAGGAAAGCATTGTTTCACACTTTAGGAAGGAGGAGAGTATTTGGTCACGGTTTAGGAAGGAGGAGAGTATTTGGTCACGGTTTAGGAAGGGGTTAGACCACATTCCTCTCTTTCTTCTCCTTCTCTCTGGTGTTTCTGGGCCACATACCCTGGAGCCAACCTTCAACCTGTCCTTCAAACTGATCAACTGGAGCGCCCAGTTGTGTGGTAATTAAAAGTCAGCCGTATAACAGGAGAGAGATAACTGCACTGCGAGCAACATTGTAGCCGGGGGTCCTGAATAACGAGGGGTTGGGGACTCATGGGCTCTGTTCTAATCAGGGGGACTTTCACAGCTAATTGGAGATGAGCTCGACTGACTGCGCCAGGAGAGTCACATCCGCGTGGCCTTACACCCACACAGGCACTGTCACGCACTTACGCACACAGGCGTACACACATACGCACACTCACACACACTACCCCAAGAGGACACTAGTGCAACACACTCCCGCATACACACACACAAATACATACACACACACTCACACAATACACACAGACAGTCCCCCCCCCCCCCCCCCCAGAGGACACTACAGCTGTGCACTGCTCCCCCTTGTCCTTTCGTCTTAATTGCCAAATTGAGTTATGCTAATATTTTCTTTTCTTTCTTTTTCTCCAAAATGTTTTTTTTTTTGGGTGGCAGAAGACAATTTGTACTATTCAGCTGGCCTGGGCACAACATGAGACTAATTTAGAGAGGACCTCATGACTTGGGAAGGGCAGAGCTTCTGAGCAGTAGGCCTAATGAGGCTCCGAAACACGGTAATAAACAAAAGGTCCTGGAAACACAAGTAATAAAGTTTGTTCTCAGTCAATTAGAGAGAGAAAGAGGTATTTCGTTCGTTTTTCACTTCCTCCACCACTCAAACACATTTCAGAGTGAGGTATAATGGGGGGGGGGGGGCGGCTTTTTCTGAATGCCAGGCGTTGCTGGAAGAGCTGACGACAACATGAGAAATAAACAGAATTGCTAATCACGAGCTCGCTTGAAAATATTCGGCGGTGTGAAGAATGTCACCTTCTCTTTCTCAGTTGCTCAATGTAATTTTGTGTTTGGTTTTTAATTGATTTCTATTTTGAGAGGGAGCTATGTTGCAATGTAACGTGTGGTGCAGAGATGAACTGCCGTGTTGTAGCTTCGTACAGACTGAAAGGCCAAGGTGTTCAGAGCACGAGCTATGGCAACATGTCATTACACACCCTCAAGCCAGTGTAGGAACCTACTAGAATCATCCCTATCCTTCTCACTTGCCCCAAAGATAGATTTTTTTTGTGAGGCCATATAAAACATTTAGGGAGCTTACCATTCTGCCAGACATGGTCAAAAGCCTCCAACAATCAGGCGGGGAAGGAGAGCCAGTGGATTACCTTGCCTGAGGACTCACAAATATAAAACCTGCCCTTATTATTCTGACAAATGTTGTTTGTCACGCCACTGATGCGCGGCGCTTCTGCAGGCGAGTGGAGACAGATAGAGTTTGAAAAAAAATGTCAGGAGCTGAACATTTCACCGGCAATGTGGTTAGCAGGGACAGAATGGATTGACACATCTAGTATAAAAGGGGGAGTGTGTGATGTATGAAATCTGAATTCTGGGAGGTAGTAGGGCGAGTTTGAAACATTCTCTTGTTAGAGGAGGCTGGTTTGATGTTGTTGTTGTTGTTCTGGGGGGGTGGGGGCTCATTTCAAGGGGTCTAAATACTTTCTGAATACACTGTACAGACTGCAGCAATAACGTGTTCTAACTTGTTATTAGCATTTATTTGCCATAATAACGTCATAAGGTTTATAAAGCGCTTGGTCGGGAGTCTCATTGGGGCAGGACACAATTGGCCCAGTATCGTCCGGGTTAGGGGAGGTTTTGGCCAGGGTAGGCCATCATTTTAAAATAGGAATTTGTTCTTAACTGGAATTTGTTCTTAAACCCCCCCCCCCCCCCCCCCCCCCAGTGCTTCCTTTTATGTGTCAGGACAAAATAGTTGTATTTGTTACAAAAAGAAAATATTTGTTAAAAAAAATGTAAACATTTTGGGGGGTGCGATTTGCCATCAAGTCCAAGGGAATCTCTCGCAACAGTCAGACGTGCAGACAGTTCTTAACAAGGGGAAATGAAATATCAATAAAGCGTCGTGGTGCTAAAGCAAACTGCTCAATGGACTCTGAGACTCCTAATCAAGCCTCTGGGAGAGAACAGAAGCAGCAAGAGACACTGGAGGAACCCGAGCATATTACATTCCAGTAATAGAATCTCTCTGTAGTTTTCCTTAGGAGCCCATAGAGTTGCTTTGAGTTCAGAAGATGCATTAAACAAGTATTCATTATCTTTATAGAGGCAGTACCAGAAGTTTATTTGCTAATTGATTTACTCTGATTTTGGCTGCAGTGAAGCCTGTATGGTTTGTGTATAAAGTCGGTTAGGACATCTACTTTGTGTATGACACAAATAATTTTTCCAACAATTGTTTACAGACAGATTATTTCACTTATAATTCACTGTATCACAATTCCAGTGGGTCAGTAGTTTACATACACTAAGTTGACTGTGCCTTAAAACAGCTTGGAAAATTTTAGAAAATGATGTCATGGATTTAGAAGATTCTGATAGGCTAATTGACATCATTTGAGTCAATAGGAGGTGTACCTGTGGATGTATTTCAAGGCCTACCTTTAAACTCAGTGCCTCTTTGCTTGACAACATGGGAAAATCAAAAGAAATCAGCCAAGACCTCAGAAAAAAATTGTAAACCACAAGTCTGGTTCATCCTTGGGAGCAATTTCAAACGCCTGAAGGTGCCACGTTCATCTGTACAAACAATAGTACGCAAGTATTAACACCATGGGACCATGCAGCCATCATACCACTCAGGAAGGAGACGCGTTCTGTCTCCTAGAGATGAACGTACTTTGGTGCGAAAAGTGCAAATCAATCCCAGAACAACAGCAAAGGACCTTGTGAAGATGCTGGAGGAAACAGGTACAAAAGTCTCTATATCCACAGTAAAAACTAGTCCAATATCAACATAACCTGAAAGGCTGCTCAGGAAGGAAGAAGCCACTGCTCCAAAACCGCCATAAAAAAGCCAGACTACGGTTTGCAACTGCACATCGGGACAAAGATCGTACTTTTTGGAGAAATGTCCTGTGGTCTGATGAAACAAACATAGAACTGTTTGGCCAAGTTAAAGCTTGGTCACAAATGGGTCTTCCAAATAGACAATGACCCCAAGCATACTTCCAAAGTTGTGGCAAAATGGCTTAAGGACAACAAAGGCAAGGTATTGGAGTGGCCATCACAAAGCCCTTATCTCAATCCTGTAGAAAATTTGTGGGCAGAACTGAAAAAGCGTGTGAGAGCAAGGAGTCCTACAAACCTGACTCAGTTACACCAGCTCTGTCAGGAGGAATGGGCCAAAATTCACCCAACTTATTGTGGGAAGCTTGTGGAAGGCTACATTTGACCCAAGTTAAACAATTTAAAGGCAATGCTACCAAATACTAATTGAGTGTATGTAAACTTCTGACCCACTAGGAATGTGATGAAAAAAATAAAAGCTAAAATAAATCATTCTCTCTACTATTATTCTGACATTTCACATTCTTAAAATAAAGTGGTGGTCCTAACTGGCCTAAGATAGGGAATTTGTACTTGGATTAAATGTCAGGAATTGTGAAAAACTGAGTTTAAATGTATTTGGCCAACGTGTATGTAAACTTCCAACTTCAACTGTATGTCCATTTAGGGGACCTGTTTTTTAGCACTTCCAGAGGGAAGAGTTGTATAACTTATTTAACAGTGACTGTAAAGTAGTCACAGAGATAATTTAAAAACCCAGTTGGAACAATGGCATGATGGTGTGAAGTCATTTTCATGAGCTTACAGTATGTTTGTTGCACAGGAGGTTTGGATGCACCTTAACTTGGGGGAGGACAGACTCGTGGTAATGGCTGGAGCGGAATCAGTGGAATGGTAATGAAATACATCAAACACATGGTTTCCAGGTGATTTGATGCCATTAATTTGCTCCGTTCCGGACATTATTCATTATTATGTCTGTATATGACACAAGTGTAGTGTAAAATATGTTAGTTAACCATGTAGTCTCTGCTCAGCAAACTCTGCGATACAAACAGTTTTTATCCAGAAATCAAATTACTGTGGAGAAGGATTCAAACATTTCAAAGGACACGGACATTTGGACACTTAGGGATATAGAAAGTACCTTCTTCATACAGCTAGGGGGTCCATGACCGCTCACACTGAGCAATACCTCGCTGGCTGCTTTGCCATTGTCCTATGCAGCCTATGTATATACGGCAGACACTCCCAAATGTCAGCATGACACGTTTCCTTTGATAACCAAGGTTTGTTCAGGTGTGACACAAGGGGCTGGTATTTCAGCAACATGGCAGCAAAAGGGAGTCGAAAAGAGAGTCAAAAGAGCAACCCACCTGGTGTGTAGATTGATAAGGATTTAAAAAAAAATATTTAATCCATTTTAGAATAAGGCTGTAACGTAACAAAATGTGGAAAAAGGGAAGGGGTCTGAATACTTTCCGAATGTAAAGCATTAGCCTGGGTGTAAGGAACTGCTCCCCCCTATTTACCACCGATGTCAGGACCTTACACCCCTGCCAGGCCACTCCAACTGTTCTGTCTCTGGTTGCTAGACCTGGCAGAATATAGGTTAAAGAAAAGTAGACCCTGCAATGTTGCCGTTGGCACATCCAATCATCCCAGGGGTATCATAAATATATGATAAATATCATCCCTCTCTCTCTGTCTCTTGGAGAGAAACTTCCAATAGCTGTCCGAACAGATGAGTCACTGTTTGTCTTGTCCGCTGCTGCTGCAGGCTTCACATCCATCTCTTCACACTGCACCTGTGTCCCCCTTCCCAAACCTCTCTTCCTTCTCCTGTCACTTTGTGTTCCTGATTTCCTTCTGCCCTGTGAATGGTACTTTGGAAGTGCTTTGTTTATGACTTGTTAGTGTATTTTCACAATTAATTTAATACACAGACTGCAGTGTTGTATGACAGGGTTCAATGCTTGACTTTTTCTGAATTCCACATCAACCCCTAGCTCCTACTACCTGGGCTCTCCTTAGAGATCTCAATTATTGATTGCAATATTTTCCTATGTCAGTTTATTTCCTGTGAAATGTATATGAACCTGTCATTAGCTTTCAGGTGGTTGATCAGGCCAAAGCTAATGGCCTTTGACCCGATATATTTACCTTTAAACATCATCCCTTTACAAAATTGCTCCGCTCAAAGATTTTGTCCCGGCATAGGGAAATAGAAACTGGTCCCATTTGAACTTACAATTTGTACACCAACTACATATCTTTAGTAATAACCTCATCCCATGATGATAGTTGAGAAAACTACCAAAGATGAAAGACAGCCTAGCTAACCTTACTGAACTTAAATGTAGCAGTGAAATAGAAAATCCCGGATAGAGCAGCCACCCCTGCCCTTCTGGCAAGAAGGAAATCAGTAATGGCGGTAAAACCTGCCCCCACTGCAAAGCCTTATAAGGCTAAAAAAAAAAAAAAAAGTGACAGGTTTTCCAAGGCCGGGAGGAACAGGCATAGAGTTGGGGATAATGCGCTCAAGTATTTCGATAGGTTAAAGGCTGTGGGGTTTTCCCCCATGTTTCTTATTGGGTGTAAGACAAAGCTGATTGGTTTTCACCAGAGGATCTGAAAGACAAATATCCAGAGGAGCTCCTGTATAAAATAACCGCTACATATGAGGAGCTCTGGCAGAAGGTAACCTCTACATACGAGGAGCTCCGGCAGAAGGTAACCTCTACATACGAGGAGCTCCTACAGAAGGTAACCTCTACATACGAGGAGCTCCTACAGAAGGTAAACTCTACATACGAGGAGCTGCTGCAGAAGGTAACCTCTACATACGAGGAGCTCCGGCAGAAGGTAACCTCTACATACGAGGAGCTCCTACAGAAGGTAACCGCTACATACGAGGAGCTCCTACAGAAGGTAACCTCTACATACGAGGAGCTGCTGCAGAAGGTAACCTCTACATAAGAGGAGCTCCTACAGAAGGTAACCTCTATATACGAGGAGCTCCGGCACAAGGTAACCTCTACATACGAGGAGCTCCTGCAGAAGGTAACCTCTACATACGAGGAGCTCCGGCAGAAGGTAACCTCTACATACGAGGAGCTCCGGCAGAAGGTAACCTCTACATACTAGGAGCTCCTACAGAAGGTAACCTCTACATACGAGGAGCTCCTACAGAAGGTAAACTCTACATACGAGGAGCTCCTGCAGAAGGTAACCTCTACATACGAGGAGCTGCTGCAGAAGGTAACCTCTACATACGAGGAGCTCCTACAGAAGGTAACCTCTACATACGAGGAGCTCCTACAGAAGGTAAACTCTACATACGAGGAGTTCCTACAGAAGGTAACCTCTACATACGAGGAGCTCCTGCAGAAGGTAACCTCTACATACGAGGAGCTCCTGCAGAAGGTAACCTCTACATACGAGGAGCTCCGGCAGAAGGTAAACTCTACATACGAGGAGCTCCTACAGAAGGTAACCTCTACATACGAGGAGCTCCTGCAGAAGGTAACTTCTACATACGAGGAGCTCCTACAGAAGGTAACCTCTATATACGAGGAGCTCCGGCAGAAGGTAACCTCTACATACGAGGAGCTCCTGCAGAAGGTAACCTCTACATACGAGGAGGTCCGGCAGAAGGTAACCTCCACATACAAGGAGCTCCGGCAGAAGGTAACCTCTACATCCAAGGAGCTCAAGAGAGACAGAAGAGGATCAGCGAAAGGGGAAAAACGAAGGAGAAAGACAGGACAGAGGACTGTGGTACGAGATGTTCCAACACATGGTAGTCTGCTGCTGAACTTTTATATAATTATATATATATATATATATATATATATATATACTGCTCAAAAAAATAAAGGGAACACTAAAATAACATCCTAGATCTGAATGAATGAAATTCATAGTTGAATGTGCTGACAACAAAATCACACAAAAATAATCAATGGAAATCCAATTTATCAACCCATGGAGGTCTGGATTTGGAGTCACACTCAAAATTAAAGTGGAAAACCACACTACAGGCTGATCCAACTTTGATGTAATGTCCTTAAAACAAGTCAAAATGAGGCTTAGTAGTGTGTGTGGCCTCCACGTGCCTGTATGACCTCCCTACAACGCCTGGGCATGCTCCTGATGAGGTGGCGGATGGTCTCCTGAGGGATCTCCTCCCAGGCCTGGACTAAAGCATCCGCCAACTCCTGGACAGTCTGTGGTGTAACGTGGCGTTGGTGGATGGAGCGAGACATGATGTCCCAGATGTGCTCAATTGGGTTCAGGTCTGGGGAACGGGCGGGCCAGTCCATAGCATCAATGCCTTCCTCTTGCAGGAACTGCTGACACAGTCCAGCCACATGAGGTCTAGCATTTTCTTGCAATAGGAGGAACCCAGGGCCAACCGCACCAGCATATGGTCTCACAAGGGGTCTGAGGATCTCATCTCGGTACCTAATGGCAGTCAGGCTACCTCTGGCGAGCACATGGAGGGCTGTGCGGCCCCCCAAAGAAATGCCACCCCACACCATGACTGACCCACCGCCAAACCGGTCATACTGGAGGATGTTGCAGGCAGCAGAACGTTCACCACAGGGCCTCTCCAGACTCTGTCACGTCTGTCACATGTGCTCAGTGTGAACCTGCTTCATCTGTGAAGAGCACAGGGCGCCAGTGGCGAATTTGCCAATCTTGGTGTTCTCTGGCAAATGCCAAACGTCCTGCATGGTGTTGGGCTGTAAGCACAACCCCCACCTGTGGACGTCGGGCCCTCATACCACCCTCATGGAGTCTGTTTCTGACCGTTTGAGCAGACACATGCACATTTGTGGCCTGCTGGAGGTCATTTTGCAGGGCTCTGGCAGTGCTCCTCCTGCTCCTCCTTGCACAAAGGCGGAGGTAGCGGTCCTGCTGCTGGGTTGTTGCCCTCCTACGGCCTCCTCCACGTCTCCTGATGTACTGGCCTGTCTCCTGGTAGCGCCTCCATGCTCTGGACACTACGCTGACAGACACAGCAAACCTTCTTGCCACAGCTCGCATTGATGTGCCATCCTGGATGAGCTGCACTACCTGAGCCACTTGTGTGGGTTGTAGACTGCCATTCCATGCTACCACTAGAGTGAAAGCACCGCCAGCATTCAAAAGTGACCAAAACATCAGCCAGGAAGCATAAGAACTGAGAAGTGGTCTGTGGTCACCACCTGCCGAACCACTCCTTTATTGGGGGTGTCTTGCTAATTGCCTATAATTTCCACCTGTTGTCTATTCCATTTGCACAACAGCATGTGAAATTTATTGTCAATCAGTATTGCTTCCTAAGTGGACAGTTTAATTTCACAGAAGTCTGATTGACTTGGAGTTACATTGTGTTTTTTAAGTGTTCCCTTTATTTTTTTGAGCAGTGTATATATATATACCTGTATATACATTTAAATAAAAAATCTGTTTATATATTTATTTAATTTATACAAAAAGCTAATAGTTGTTCACATTTATATATAACGTTATTTATTTAAAAAAACTATTTAAATAAATAACATTGGCCCAAACCTACAGTCGTGGCCAAAAATTCTGAGAATTACACAAATATTAATTTTCACAAAGTCTGCTGCCTCAGTTTGTATGATGGCAATTTGCATATACTCCAGAATGTTATTAAGAGTGATCAGATGAATTGCAATTCATTGCAAAGTCCCTCTTTGCCATGCAAATTAACAGAATCCCCCCAAAACATTTCCACTGCATTTCAGCCCTGCCACAAAAGGACCAGCTGACATCATGTCAGTGATTCTCTCGTTAACACAGGTGTGAGTGTTGATGAGGCCAAGGCTGGAGATCACTCTGTCATGCTGATTGAGTTCGAATAACAGACTGGAAGCTTCAAAAGGAGGATGGTGCTTGGAATCATTGTTCTTCCTCTGTCAACCATGGTTACCTGCAAGGAAACACATGCCGTCATCATTGCTTTGCACAAAAAGGGCTTCCCAGGCAAGGATATTGCTGCCAGTAAGATTGCACCTAAATCAACCATTTTTCGGATCATCAAGAACTTCAAGGAGAGCAGTTCAATTGTTGTGAAGAAGGCTTCAGGGCACCCAAGAAAGTCCAGCAAGTGCCAAGACCGTCTCCTAAAGTTGATTCAGCTGTGGAATCGGGGCACCACCAGTACAGAGCTTGCTCAGGAATGGCAGCAGGCAGGTGTGAGTGCATCTGCACGCACAGTGAAGCGAAGACTTTTGGAGGATGGCCTGGTGTCAGGAAGGGCAGAAAAGAAGCCACTTCTCTCCAGGAAAAACATCAGGGACAGACTGATATTCTGCAAAAGGTACAGGGATTGGACTGCTGAGGACTGGGGTAAAGTAATTTTCTCTGATAAATCCCCTTTCCGATTGTTTGGGGCATCCGGAAAAAAGCTTGTCCGGAGAAGACAAGGTGAGCGCTACCATCAGTCCTGTGTCATGCCAACAGTAAAGCATCCTGAGACCATTCATGTGTGGGGTTGCTTCTCAGCCAAGGGAGTGGGCTCACTCACAATTTTGCCTAAGAACACAGCCATGAATAAAGAATGGTACCAACACATCATCCGAGAGCAACATCTCCCAACTATCCAGGAACAGTTTGGTGACGAACAATGCCTTTTCCAGCATGATGGAGCACCTTGCCATAAGGCAAAAGTGAAAACTAAGTGGCTCGGGGAACAAAACATCGATATTTTGGGTCCATGGCCAGGAAACTCCCCAGACCTGAATCCCATTGAGAACTTGTGGTCAATCCTCAAGAGGCGGGTGGACAAACAAAAACCCACAAATTCTGACAAACTCCAAGCATTGCTTACGCAAGAATGGGCTGCCATCAGTCAGGATGTGGCCCAGAAGTTAATTGACAGCATGCAGGGCGGATTGCAGAGGTCTTGAAAAAGAAGGGTCAACACTGCAAATATTGACTATTTGCATGAACTTCATGTAATTGTCAATAAAGGCCTTTGACACTTATGAAATGCTTGTAATTATACTTCCGTATTCCATAGTAACATCTGACAAAAATATCTAAAGACACTGAAGCAGCAGACTGTGAAAATTAATACGTCACATATCAGTTTTCAAACAATGTCATAAAACAAATATTGAGTTAATAAAGCCACATACAAACATGGTCTCTTTTTTGCTTTCTTGAGTAAGGCAGCTCCAAAATGCAGGTGTTTCAGGCTAGCTCAGTGCTTTCTGTTGTGGTGGGGCAGCCAGTGGAAAATAAAGAGTGTAGGCGTAGGTAATCTTCTCTAGTTGCCCCGTGATTGGCTCAGTGTTCTGTCACTCATGGGGACACTACCTCACTGCAGAAGCTACAGGGAGAGCTAGGCAGTTCAAACCCCTTTGGGTGTTGCCATAGAAGAAGGCCCAAGGTCCTTGGCCACAGATACAATGAAGTCAAATCACGTTATATCCACCGTTGCTTTGATTGGACTGATCATGTCAACATCATACTTTCAAGATCTTAGCTAGTAAGCTAGACAAGCAGTCATCATTGTCACGCCTGCACCCGCTCTCCCTCTCCTGCGCTCCAGGGTGCCAGACTACCAATCATTACGCACACCTGTCCCCTTCGTTACGCGCACATGCGCCTCATTGGACCCACGTGAACTCTATCGTTATTTGATTGCCTCCCCTTTATCTGTCTGTTTCCTCTGTTTGTTCCCGGTGTCTGCATTGATGTTGTCCCCTGTCCAGACACTGTTCCTGTCCTGTTTCATGTCCGTTATATATTAAATGTTCTCTCTGTACCTGCTTTCTGTCTCCAGCGTCGATCCTCACAGAATGCTGAAGCCACCATTTGAAACATCAGGGAGGCCTGGGGTATTGTTGGTGACGTCGGGTCCTGGTGCCGTGTTCAATGGAACCAGGGATGCCTCAGCTTGCTCGTCGGGCTTCCATGCCCTAGCTGGCTCGAGAGGCTTTTCTTGCCACTGGTGGGCGCCCACCCCACGTCACGCTTCAGCCGGCCATCAGGCTTTTACATCTCAGCCGGCTCGCCAGGCTCCCATGCCTCAGCCAGTTCGTCAGGCTCCCAAGTCTCAGCCGGCTCGCCCAGGCTCGTACGCCACAGCAGGTTCGTCAGGCTCCCATGTCTCAGTGGGATCATCAGGCTTTCATGCTTCATCCGGATCATCAGGCTCCCACGCCTCAGCCGGTTCGCCAGGCTCCCACGCCTCTGCCGGTTCTTCGGGCTTCTACGTCCCAGCCGGCTTGTCCAGTGCCCAGGCCATGGCTGGCCCGTCAGGCTCGCCAAGGTGCAATGCCAGGTGGCGCCCCTAGAGGTGGGGGACTGTCACGCCTGTGCCCGCTCTCCCTCTCCTGCGCTCGAGGGCGCCAGACTGCCAATCATTACGCACACCTGTCCCCTTCGCTACGCGCACCTGCGCCTCATTGGACCCACATTAAATATATCGTTATTTGATTGCCTCCCCTTTATCTGTATGTTTGCTTTGTTTGTTCCTGGTGTCTGCATTGATGTCGTTACTTTGTCCCTTGTCCAGACGCTGTTCCTGTATTGTTTCATGTCTGTTTTGCATTAAATGTTCTCCCTGTACCTGCTTCCTGTCTCCAGCGCCGATCCTCACAATCATCATGAATCACGTCGACAATCTACTGGCAAATCCTTTTCAATCCTTGTCATATGTAGAGAAATTATAGATAAAACGTATTGGTGCTCATTGGCCATTGGACATAAACGTTACACAACAAGTTGGAAATCGCATATTCAACAATGAGTGGTTTGGAAGGAATCAGTGGCTAACTGCAAGCAAAGCAAAGCAATAACTATTTTGCTTCCCCTGCCTGATATTCAGTGGAGAGGGTGTGTAGTCCAAGTCTAAGTTTAAGGGTCTCTTTTTCAAGCTTAAAAGGATAAACATTCACACGCAACACAATGGGCCAGTAAAGGTTGAATACTTTGGCCATGCTGTCGCGTTCAAAACAACTGGGAATTCGGAACTGGGAAATCTCAAACTTCAGTGAGTTCAAGACAACTGAGAACTCGTGAAAAAAAAACAGCTCCTACTGGGAAAATAGGTTTAGAACGGTCATCCAACTCGAAATTACAAGTCGGGAACTTAGGCCTCTTTCTAGAGCTTCGACCTGAAGATCACTGACGTCCTGATTCAACCTTGTTTTTTTCCCATGTTCCCAGTTGTCTTGTAAGTACTATAAATCCAGAGAATGCCAGACTTGGCAAAGTATCATGACAAGATTTGCCCACAAGAAGGACCACTGCGCCACCTTCCTGTTCAAGTGAGCACATCACAACAATGGTGAGTCCAGAAATGTCTTGTATGCTGCTGTATAAATGATGTAATATGCCAGGGAGATATGTATACTGGAGCTAAGAAAGTAATACTAAGTGTATGTTGTGTAGGAAGCTGTTAGTAGCCCATGTGCCTCACCCTAATAATTTGGTCCCGTTTCCCCTCCTAATTTCACCTACAGTTCTGACTTGGTGGTGCACATGTAGCCTATAATGCAATTTCTCGAAAACATATTTTAAGAGCTTTAATTGTCTCCTTATATGCCCCCTTTATTTATCTTATGGTTCTGACTTGGTGTACATGGAGAATACTGTAAGAACTGCCCATGTTCTGAATTCTGTCGCTGTACATTTCAAAAGTGCTGAACAAATAGTTATATTGACTACGTCCATCTTAGCTCGCTCATTATTGTCTTAATCGAAATTACTGATTGCCTCTTATCCGCTCATCGTTCCCTTATGTCATGGTTTGTACATCTCAATTGTCAGTAGAAATCACATTTGTTTAAGTCAGCCATATCAGCTATATTTAAAAAAAAAGGCAGTAAATGAGGCTGAATGAATTGTTTTGCTGCCAGACAATGCTCTGCTGATAGCCAGGTGTAGAGGTGATAAAGATTCACTCCATGGTGCTGAAAAGAAAGCTCTGCTGTTGGGACAGCTTCATGTAGGCCCTAACAGTTTGCGGGCACTGTTTGTCACTATTATAGTGCAATTCATGTATTGTTTAGTGTTGTGTTGTGTAGTGGCTTTGCTGGCGTGCATCCCACAAAATTGGCGGAGTTGACCACACCAAGATTTACATGCTAAAATCAACACTGCAAGAGAGCGACGATGTACTTCAGCTGAATGGGGGCCAGTCAACACTCACCGATCACCACGATGACAGTCTTTGTCAGCCAGAATGAAGGGAACAGATTGAGACACAGTCACTGTCGTATATTATCTGTTACAGGCCACTGGTTTTTGGGGACGTGGTGTCTGACTGACGCACCTAATACTGACACAGTTCTTGCTTCACTTTTAAAAAACAATTACATTTTAAATCGCCTCTGGAACCAGATGATGATCATAGTAGAAACATCTTTGTAGTTCAGTGTCGTGTCCAAGATGTTTGCCTGTCTTCAGTTGATATTTTTTTTTGGTGCGTGTGTGTGTGTGCAAGAGCACCACTTCACAACTGGTCAATTCAAATCATGGCCGAAATTACGACACAGGACAGTGATCCCTGTCCAGATTCGAGTCATAGTCATGGTGACTATAGTTGATAACAATATGCTTAGAAAATATATTTCAACACGTTTCTAACGACGCCATCATTCTACCGTAATAAGACATTGGGACAGTTAACAATTCATTATTGATAACTAGTCATTGAGGCATGGCTCATTACACATTTTAGTCATTTAGCAGACGCTCTTATCCAGAGCAACTTACAGTAGTGAATGCATACATTTCATATATATCTTTTTTCCCCGTACTGGTCCCCCATGGGAATCGAACCCACAACCCTGGCGTTGCAAACACCATGCTCTACCAACTGAGCCACACGGGACTGAGCCACACGGCATGGGACACAACCCAACCAAACAGGTATCACCTATTACATATACATTACATCATTCATTTTGTATAATGTGCACAGGGAATCTCCCCAAGTAAAGCACTATCACTGTGTACACTTGTTTTTTGCACAAAGGCTCCAATCATTTCCAATTATTATGAAATATTTATATAATTTGGCACACGGTGTGAGTTCATTAAATATTTAGGGCCACTTTACTAGGGAAGACCGTAGGAATATCAGCATCATCACCACCTTCATCAAAATTGGTCACTGTGTGGATTAAATAAACAGATTATTAGCATGTGATGAACTGAATTCGTCAGCATGCTTAATTTATTCCGTCGTTAGGTAGCTAGGTTACAGGTTGAGGGGTAAATAATCTGGAAACGTACAGCTAGAAGGAAGAAAATGTGTCCCTTCTTTTCTTTAATTACATCGAAGGCCTCAGAGGGAACAAACTAACACGATCCCCTACGGAGCAAAAGTCACTTTTAATTTCATAAATTGAATAAAAGAACAGAGACCTCATTATTATTTGTGACTTCAAACGCTCACAGCGAGCTTTGAAGGTTTCAAGCTTTTACAGGATACAAATAACAAGTGAGAATGAATGCTACATGTGTGCATATTGCTATCTTGTAATGAATCCACACTGTATTGGGCTGCAGAATATTCCCATATTCTCCTTTGATTTTAAAGGTCATGGTAGGTAATGTTTTCTAGTAAATCATTTTATGGCAAAAAATAAAATTCTTAATGTGTATTAATGTGTATTCCCACCACTTGACTTTTTACACATGTTGTTATGTTACAGCCTGAATTTAAATGTGATTACATTGAGATTGTTTGTCACTGGTCTACACCTAATACCCCATAATGTCAAAGTAGAATGATGTTTTTTGAAATGTTTACAAATGAATAAAAAATGAAAAGCTTAAATGTCTTGAGTCAACAAGTATTCAAACCCTTTGTTATGGCAAGCCTAAATAGATTCTGGAGTAAGAATTTGCTTAACAATTCACAGAATAAGTTGACTGGCAATAATAGTGTTTAACAATATTTTTTAAATGACTACCTAATGACTACCTGTACAATTATCTGTAAGGTCCCTCAGTCGAGCAGTGAATTTCAAACACAGTTACAAGCACAAAGACCAGGGAGGATTTCCAATGCCTCGCAAAAAAGGGCACCTATTGGTAGATGGGTAAAAATAAAAAGGCAGACGTTGAATATCCCTTTGAGCATGTTGAAGTTATGAATTACTCTTTGGATGGTGTATCAATACACCCAGTCACTACAAAGATACAGGCTTCTTTCCTAACTCAGTTGCCAGAGAGGAAGGAAACCGCTCAGGGGTTTCACCAAGAGGCAAATGGTGACTTTAAAACAGTTAACAAGTTTAATGGCTGTTATAGAGAAAACGGAGGATGGATCAACGACATTGTAGTTACTCCACAATACTAACCTAATTGACAGAGTGAAAAGAAGGAAGCCTGTACAGAATAAAAAGATTCAAAAACATGCATCCTGTTTGTAACAAGGGTACTCAAGCAATACTGCAAAAATTGTGGCAAAGCAATTCACTTTTTGCCCTGAATACAAAGTGTCATTACTGAGTACCACTCTCCATATTTTCAAGCATAGTGGTGGCTGCATCATGTTATGGGCATGCTTTTAATCGTTAATGCTTTTTCAGGATAAAAAGAAAACAGAGTGGAGCTAAGCACATGCAAAATCCTAGAGGAAAACCTGGTTCAGTCTGCTTTCCACCACACACTGGGAGATGAATTCACCTTTCAGCAGGAAAATAACCTAAAACACAAGACCAATCTATACTGCAGTTGCTTACCAAGAAGGCAGTGAATGTTCCTGAGTGTCCGAGTTACACTTTGGACTTAAATCTACTTGAACATTTAAATGTTACATTTACATTTTAGTCATTTAGCAGACGCTGTCATCCACAGTTAATGCATTCATCTTACGGTAGCTACGTGGGACAACCACATTTCACAGGCATAGATTTTTCCTCAATAAAGTAGCTATCAGTAGAATCAGAGCTAGAAGGGTAGGGGGTGTCAAATACAAGTGCTGGTTCAAGTATGACAAAACGTTTATTTGTACTGTTCTAATTACGTTGGTAACCAGTAATAATAGCAATAAGGCACCTCAGGGGTTTGTGGTATATGGCCAATATACCACGGCTAAGGGCTGTATCTCGGCATTCCATGTTGCGTCATGCTTAAGAACAGTCCTTAGCCGTGATATATTGGGCATATACCACATCTCCTCGGGCCTTATTGCTTAAATATACTGTACACCACACCCTTATATTGACATTCTTTTGAAGTGAGTTACCCAATCCCAGCACTCCATCGGACTGATGCTTAGCAGCAACCAATCACCACACTCTCGCTCCAATATACCTCATCGGATACGGGATTCCCACCCTTGAACACACTTAACTTAAAACTTTATGGACTGGAGGAATACTTGTAGAATACATAAGTTACTTGTCTTATAAAGTCCTAACATTTCAAGCTGAAATCCACATAATATAAGGGGAAACAGGTGAACAATATTTTGTTGAAGAGAAACGGAGGAGAGGAGAATCCAGCATTGTGGTAAAAAATGATGCAGTGCATATTCTGCTGTTCTATAAGCTTTAATCCTTACATAGGCTCCTAACTTTGTAGTTTCTTTACTACAATTGAAAATGTGATGATAGACCCATTGATGTTGCACTGCTGCAAGAGCATCCTGGGCTGCAGGCCTTGCATTGAGAAATGGGCCGAGACATCAGCGCAGTGTCACGTTGGCCAGCATTGTCAGGGTGGCTGGTATTTCAGGAGCTCCGGAGGTCCTTGGGAACCCAAGTGGTGCACATTTAGGTTTTTGTCTTAGCACTACACAGCTGATTGAAATCATCAAAGCCTTTTACACAGCTGTGACTGTGATATGTGCTTTTTTATCTACCTAAGTGGACACTGATTGTAAGTTGCTCTGGATAAGAGCATTTGCTAAATTACTCAAATGTAAAAAATAACAAAACATCCTCTCCTCATCTCCTTCTCAAAACCCATTGGAGGAGAAGGTCAGAGGGGAGTAACCTCTGGGTTTCTAATCCAATGGATTTTGAGAAGGAGATGAGGAGATAGGACGCAAGGACTGGGGGGGGGGGGGGGTTGCTACCTGGGCCCACCTTTTCCTCTCCCGCTCCCTAATTGGACTTGAGGGGGCGCCCCATTGTGTTCAACAGCGGCAGGTTTGGTCAAGCGACAATTATAATGAAGAAATCTTCCACCAGAATAATTGCCCCCTCGGCCATCTCTACCTCTACTGTACTCATGCCTGCATGGTCCAGCCTCTTGCAAAACTCCTGTCAATGGTAATGACCTCAACCCAGGCCTCCAGCAGCGACCCCCAGGCCTCCAGCAGTGACCCCCAGGCCTCCAGCAGTGACGCCCAGTGTGCCCCCTAACCTCCTTCCAGCGACCTCCCAAGCTATATCATTAATAAGTTGTGAATAAGACATTTCTCCAACATCCATGTTCACAGGTGTTTTGAAAGAGAGAAAAGTTCAGGCTTCTTGTGAACATAAATAAATAAAACCCACAAAAACATAATTTGAGAATATGATAATGAAAAAGTCAAAAAGAGAGAGATTTTTCATTTTAAATCCTACATCTCCCTAGATGAGCTATTTTTGATGCAAATTGAATAAATTGTGTTGTTGGGTGTTTGTCAAGGCCACATAATGGCAGTAGTTATGACAGGTATCTCTTAAAAGAAACCAGTGAATGTACTGTAGAACGTAGATTGATTAACAAACAAGAGGTGAACAAGATCTCCAGGGAAACGTCTAAATGACAATAATTACATGTCTGTCAACTGGCAGATGCTTGGTAGGGGGTACTGCTTTTGCCCAACTGAGGTAAAAAAAATAATAATAATACATTTGTTTATTCACACTAGCTCTAAAAATATCATTAACTAATCAGTCACCACTCAGTTTCTGTATACATTAAATTGACTGTATAATTCAAAAGCAGAAGCAATAACCCCAGACTTACTCCTGGGGGGTGAGGCTGCACTTTCACAAAACCTATTTAATACTATATCACTCAATGGAAAGTGTGCATTTGTTCGGGAACACCCTGTCAACCTTGGACTTGAGAGTTGGTCCCCCGGGGCTGAACTTAGCCTGGCCATGGGGTGGTGGTCACCCTCACCAGAGATTCTCCATTGGAGGGATCCCATCGGGGGTATCTCTCAAACTAATCTGGTATCAGGAATGCTAATGTCACAGTTTAGTGTAAACCCTTTTTAACTCCACCCAGCATAGGACTTAATGTTATCCAGCACACAACCCCAACATAGAAGACCTTCCCCCTTACTCCCTCAGGTAGGTTACCTTCCCCCTTACTCCCTCAGATAGATTACCTTCCCCCTTACTCCCTCAGGTAGGTTACCTTCCCCCTCACTCCCTCAGGTAGGTTACCTTCCCCCTTACTCCCTCAGGTAGATTACCTTCCCCCTTACTCACTCAGGTAGGTTACCTTCCCCCTTACTCCCTCAGGTAGATTACCTTCCCCCTTACTCCCTCAGGTAGATTACCTTCCCCCTTACTCCCTCAGGTAGATTACCTTCCCCCTCACTCCCTCAGGTAGATTACCTTCCCCCTTACTCCCTCAGATAGATTACCTTCCCCCTTACTCCCTCAGGTAGGTTACCTTCCCCCTCACTCCCTCAGGTAGATTACCTTCCCCCTTACTCCCTCAGATAGATTACCTTCCCCTTTACTCCCTCAGGTAGATTACCTTCCCCCTTACTCCCTCAGGTAGGTTACCTTCCCCCTTACTCCCTCAGGTAGATTACCTTCCCCCTTACTCCCTCAGGTAGGTTACTTCCCCCTTACTCCCTCAGGTAGATTACCTTCCCCCTTACTCCCTCAGGTAGATTACCTTCCCCCTTACTCCCTCAGGTGGATTACCTTCCCCCTTACTCCCTCAGGTAGATTACCTTCCCCCTTACTCCCTCAGGTAGGTTACCTTCCCCCTTACTCCCTCAGGTAGGTTACCTTCCCCCTCACTCCCTCCGGTATATTACCTTCCCCCTTACTCCCTCAGGTAGATTACCTTCCCCCTTACTCCCTCAGGTAGATTACCTTCCCCCTTACTCCCTCAGGTAGATTACCTTCCCCCTTACTCCCTCAGGTAGGTTACCTTCCCCCTTACTCCCTCAGGTAGGTTACCTTCCCCCTCACTCCCTCAGGTATATTACCTTCCCCCTTACTCCCTCAGGTAGATTACCTTCCCCCTTACTCCCTCAGGTAGGTTACCTTCCCCCTTACTCCCTCAGGTAGGTTACCTTCCCCCTTACTCCCTCAGATAGATTACCTTCCCCCTTACTCCCTCAGGTAGGTTACCTTCCCCCTTACTCCCTCAGGTAGGTTACCTTCCCCCTTACTCCCTCAGATAGATTACCTTCCCCCTTACTCTCTCAGGTAGGTTACCTTCCCCCTTACTCCCTCAGGTAGATTACCTTCCCCCTTACTCCCTCAGGTAGATTACCTTCCCCCTTACTCCCTCAGGTATATTACCTTCCCCCTTACTCCCTCAGGTAGGTTACCTTCCCCCTTACTCCCTCAGGTAGATTACCTTCCCCCTTACTCCCTCAGATAGATTACCTTCCCCCTTACTCCCTCAGGTAGGTTACCTTCCCCCTTACTCCCTCAGGTAGATTACCTTCCCCCTTACTCCCTCAGGTAGGTTACCTTCCCCCTTACTCCCTCA
The DNA here is from genome assembly GCF_901001165.1 of Salmo trutta. NCBI lineage: Eukaryota > Metazoa > Chordata > Actinopteri > Salmoniformes > Salmonidae > Salmo > Salmo trutta. The sequence goes on along the minus strand of NC_042987.1, from coordinate 38,724,695 downwards.
GATAGATTACCTTCCCCCTTACTCCCTCAGGTAGGTTACCTTCCCCCTTACTCCCTCAGGTAGATTACCTTCCCCCTTACTCCCTCAGGTAGATTACCTTCCCCCTTACTCCCTCAGGTAGATTACCTTCCCCCTTACTCCCTCAGGTAGATTACCTTCCCCCTTACTCCCTCAGATAGATTACCTTCCCCCTTACTCCCTCAGGTAGATTACCTTCCCCCTTACTCCCTCAGGTAGATTACCTTCCCCCTCACTCCCTCAGGTAGATTACCTTCCCCCTTACTCCCTCAGGTAGGTTACCTTCCCCCTTACTCCCTCAGGTAGGTTACCTTCCCCCTTACTCCCTCAGGTAGATTACCTTCCCCCTTACTCCCTCAGGTAGATTACCTTCCCCCTTACTCCCTCAGATAGATTACCTTCCCCCTTACTCCCTCAGGTAGATTACCTTCCCCCTTACTCCCTCAGGTAGATTACCTTCCCCCTTACTCCCTCAGGTAGATTACCTTCCCCCTTACTCCCTCAGGTAGATTACCTTCCCCCTTACTCCCTCAGGTAGGTTACCTTCCCCCTTACTCCCTCAGGTAGGTTACCTTCCCCCTTACTCCCTCAGGTAGATTACCTTCCCCCTTACTCCCTCAGATAGATTACCTTCCCCCTTACTCCCTCAGGTAGGTTACCTTCCCCCTTACTCCCTCAGGTAGATTACCTTCCCCCTTACTCCCTCAGGTAGATTACCTTCCCCCTTACTCCCTCAGGTAGGTTACCTTCCCCCTTACTCCCTCAGGTAGGTTACCTTCCCCCTTACTCCCTCAGGTAGATTACCTTCCCCCTTACTCCCTCAGATAGATTACCTTCCCCCTTACTCCCTCAGGTAGGTTACCTTCCCCCTTACTCCCTCAGGTAGACTACCTTCCCACTTACTCCCTCAGGTAAGTTTTGGACGTGTGAAAGTGACACTGCACACTGTGAATTATTCTGATATGGCACTGCAAACACTATGGTGAAAGACACCCTTCTAACAGTCACATAAAACATTGATCACAGACGGGGGAAAATGCATTTTGGTGATGAATTATGTAGGTTTGAGCGCCACCGACAGAATTCAGATTGAAACATGAGTTGTAGATCTGTCATTCTAATTAAAAGCAAGTCTGATAAGCGCCAGATCCATTTTGTGCTTTACTCCCTTTTTACTTTCGGTTTTGTACACTGATTTCCAACAGCTGAAAAACGTTTTATATGGGAGGATGGTTTCTACTACACTTTACTCGTGCTTGTTTTGTCATGGAAACTGAAACATTTTAGAATCTTATCAAACAGGTAATGGTGGATCGATTTCTACACAAACAGGTTCAATTTAGTCGTTCGTTTGACCTGCTGTTTGACCTGCAATGAATTGTATAGCCAGCTCAATTGCATGCTCCCTCAAAACCTGAGACATCTGTCGCATTGTGTTGTGTGACAAAAATGCACATTTTAGAGTGACCTTTTACTGTCCCCAGCACAAGGCGCACCTGTGTAACGATCATGCTGTTTAATCAGCTTCTTGATTAGCTTCTTCCACCTGTCAGGTGGATGGATTATCTTGGCAAAGGAGAAATGTTCACTAACAGGAATGTAAACTAATTTGTGCACAACTCATGAAACATGGGACCAACACTTTACATGTTGCGTTTATATTTTTGTTCAGTATAATTGTATTTGTATGCCTAGAAATATAATTGTACATTGTTTGAAGCACACTTTAATAAGCCTCAGTCAAAAACGACAGCTCCGATAATCACCCCTATGGTGAGCAAGAGGCTTGTAGAATACCTAGGTGTCTGGTTAGACTGTAAACTCTCCTTCCAGACTCACATTAAGCATCTCCAATTCAAAATTAAATCTAGAATCGGCTTCCTATATTGCAACAAAGCATCCTTCACTCATGCTGCCAAACATACCCTCGTAAAACTGACCATCCTACCGATCCTCGACTTCGGTGATGTCATCTACAAAATGGCCTCCAACACTCTACTCAACAAACTGGATGCAGTCTATCACAGTGCCATCCGTTTTGTCACCAAAGCCCCATATACTACCCACCACTGCGACCTGTACGCTCTCGTTGGTTGGTCCTCGCTTCATACTCGTCGCCAAACGCACTGGCTACAGGTTATCTACAAGTCTCTGCTAGGTAAAGCCCCGCATTATCTCAGCTCACTGGTCACCATAGCAGCACCCACTCGTAGCACGCGCTCCAGCAGGTATATCTCATTGGTCACCCCAAAGCCGATTCCTCCTTTGGCCATCTTTCCTTCCAGTTCTCTGCTGCCAATGACTGGAACGAACTGCAAAAATCTCTGAAGCTGGAGACTCATATCTCCCTCACTAACTTTAAGCACCAGCTGTCAGAGCAGCTCACAGATCACTGCACCTGTACATAGCCCATCTGTAAATAGCCCATCCAACTACCTCATCCCTATACTGTATTTATTTATTTATCTTGCTCCTTTTCACCCCAGTATCTCTACTTGCACATTCATCTTCTGCACATCCACCATTCCAGTGTTTAATTGCTATATTGTAATTACTTTGCCACCATCTCCTATTTATTGCCTTAACTTACCTCATTTGCACTCACTGTATATAGACTTTTTGTTTTCTTTTGTTCTACTGTATTATTGACTGTATGTTTTGTTTATTCCATGTGTAACTCTGTGTTGTTGTATGTGTTGTTCTTTCAAATGTTTCATTCATCGTTCTCCAGTAAGGAGGCCCCCCCTCCTTACTGGAGACATTTGAAAGAATATTTTTTAATTTTTTATTATTATTTTGTTTTTTCACCTTTATTTAACCAGGTAGGCTAGTTGAGGGGGTGTCCTGTGGGCTCTGGTCATTACTAAATCAAATGAATTAAATTAGTCGAAAGATTTGTTCTTTTTGACTGAACGAGTTCAAAATATCAAAAGTCAGTAGCTTGTATCAATACATCGTCTGGTGCCCACCTACTGCCGATGTTCCCTTGTGGCTGCCTTCAGATACATTCCTGTCTCGTATGCATAAATAAATAATCCTCTTCTCCTTTCTGTAGGGGAAATACAGTGTAATGGGGGGGGGGGGGGCACACTGTCTGACAGACACAGACTGGTAATAGTGAGAAAGTTGTAAAAACAAATCTATATACACGTCGTAAGTGACTTGATAAGCAGATTTAGACAACTTGGCCTGCCTGCTCAATGTGCCTGCTAGCTACTAGCTAGCTTAATTTACAAAAAAAAGAAATGGAACAGCTAGCTAGCTAGCTAGTGATTTTAGACACTGATAAACAACATGTAGAGGCTTGTGCATTATTTACGATAGTTTGACAGCTTGCTGATGATGAAGTTGTAGACATGTTCTCAGAAATCAGTCCTGAGCGCAGCCAGCAGCAGCTGACTTGATACTCTCTGCAGTACACTGACTTTTTACTTGAGAAATACTGCACCAAACATCTTAGCTAGATGTAAAATTGTGCAACTAAGACTTGATTTATTTTAGATTAATTCTGACTATTTACATGAAGTGGTAGTGGTTGCTGCCGGGACTCAATAGGGACAAACAATAACTGCCAGGGTACAATAAAGTGAACATAACCTACATTGAACCCCACCCAAAGACTAAAATCTTTTTTTTCTCTCTTAATAAGCAGCAGAAAACATGTAGAATCGGTTCAGATGCTCTTTAAGTTTGCAGTGGTTTCCATTATATTTGGTGTGTAATTTGGTTTTATATTCTGCCAAAATGAGTCTCCAATGATGAAATCCTGCTGCAGAGGCGCCAGCCCTTAACAAGCCTCTATCTGTTGCAGCTGGTTTGAGTAAGAGAGTAGGAATGGATGTTCTAGGACACCCACATTGGAGTCTTGTGAGAGGAAATGGAACCATTTCCACAGAGAGAGCTGCCCTTCAAAAATGCCTAAACGTATATGGGTGCTATGTTCTGTGAGCCATTTCAACACCAGAATTTGAAGCAGCAGAGCTATTTATTTATCCACACTTGCCCATTTAAGACGAAGGCTATTCTAAATTACACTCATGTATGTGATAAAGTTAAAGCACCTTCTGTTGCTGTTTATGTGATACCCATCATTTCAGCGTCGGTGAATACTGCATGACAAAATAAAAATGACATATATGCATTTTCTCTTTAATTTTCTATATTTGGAGTTCAAATCAAACATGTCTCAATTTCAAAGGAGGCTTGATCGACAAGCAAGAAAAGCACACTGAAAACAAATTGATTTTAAGCATAAGATCTGCAATTAGTGAAGTGTAACACTCATAGGTTTCAATGCTCAGGCATAGCCAATGTACTGTGGTCTTAAACTAGGTACAAAGCCATGGAAACACATCAGGCAGACATAATTGCAAATAAATATGTTTGGTTTATTACAATGTAGTTAAGTTCTCAATGAACAAGGGGGGAAGAGGGAAAGGTTGAAGTGTCTAACAAATCTCTTGCCATTAAATGGAAGCTCATTCAATGCACTTAGCCCTAAAAGCAGCAACAGTGGTAAAAAAAAAAGTCAATTTCGAAACATTTTGTTTTATCCTTCGGAAATGTTAAGTCTTTGTCAAGCAATTAATTACCAACAACAACAACAACAAAAATATTTACCATGATTTCTGTGGTAATATGGAGGAATGAAAAACAACAAAATTACTAAAATTCAAATACATATTTAACTTCTAGTAATCTTTCATATGCAATTGGAACAGAGTTGATAGACCATAGCGTTCCAAAGTTAGCGCAAAACTGATGTCTCCAGCGCCCATATAGTTGGTCATTGTAGGATGTACTGAATTTCAGAATAGCTCAGATCGCCAATTTCTCAGCCTCTGAGTATTACATCACTTTGAATTAATAACAGACAAGTGTTCATAACACGTGGCTATGGATGACATTTAAGATATTTGTTCAAAACATACCAAAATGTATATTTTGAAACATCGAATTTGACTAAATGTGTGAAATGTTTTAAATAGGCTCATTTGGGTGAATTTAAAGAAACCAGTTACAAAACGTTAATAAAATAAAAAGTGTTACTGTTTGACAGTCTTTTTGCCATTATTTCCAATTTGTGATAAAAAAAAAATGACCACTGTTGACACTTACGGGTTGAAATATGTTGGCGCTTTTAGGGTTAAGTTACACATCAGAACCTCACACCAAATGTTCAAAAGAGATATTTCACAGCACTCTGGTTGCGTGAATATAGCAACTATCACAGCAAACATGAGGAAGCAGTGGTGTAAAAGTACGCAATTTTTATACTCGAGTAAAGATACCTTTATAGAAATTAACTCAAGTGAAAGTCACCCAGTAAAATACTACAAGTATTTGGTTTAATATACATAAGTTTCAAAAGTAAATGCAAAAATATACTTAAGTACCAAAAATCAAAGTATAAATTATTTCAAATTCCTTACATTAAGAAAAACAGACAACACGAGATATATATATATATATATATAGCCAGGGGCACACTCCGACAGTTTACAAATGAAGCATTTGTGTTTAGTGAGTCTGCCAGATCAGAGGCAGTGGGCATGACCAGGGATGTTCTCTTGATAAGTGAGTCCGCCAGATCAGAGGCAGTGGACATGACCAGGGATGTTCTCTGTTTAGTGAGTCTGCCAGATCAGAGGCAGTGGGCATGACCAGGGATGTTCTCTGTTTAGTGAGTCTGCCAGATCAGAGGCAGTGGGCATGACCAGGGATGTTCTCTGTTTAGTGAGTCTGCCAGATCAGAGGCAGTGGGCATGACCAGGGATGTTCTCTGTTTAGTGAGTCTGCCAGATCAGAGGCAGTGGACATGACCAGGGATGTTCTCTGTTTAGTGAGTCTGCCAGATCAGAGGCAGTGGGCATGACCAGGGATGTTCTCTGTTTAGTGAGTCTGCCAGATCAGAGGCAGTGGGCATGACCAGGGATGTTCTCTTGATAAGTGAGTCCGCCAGATCAGAGGCAGTGGACATGACCAGGGATGTTCTCTGTTTAGTGAGTCTGCCAGATCAGAGGCAGTGGGCATGACCAGGGATGTTCTCTGTTTAGTGAGTCTGCCAGATCAGAGGCAGTGGGCATGACCAGGGATGTTCTCTGTTTAGTGAGTCTGCCAGATCAGAGGCAGTGGGCATGACCAGGGATGTTCTCTGTTTAGTGAGTCTGCCAGATCAGAGGCAGTGGGCATGACCAGGGATGTTCTCTGTTTAGTGAGTCTGCCAGATCAGAGGCAGTGGACATGACCAGGGATGTTCTCTTGATAAGTGAGTCTGCCAGATCAGAGGCAGTGGACATGACCAGGGATGTTCTCTGTTTAGTGAGTCTGCCAGATCAGAGGCAGTGGGCATGACCAGGGATGTTCTCTGTTTAGTGAGTCTGCCAGATCAGAGGCAGTGGGCATGACCAGGGATGTTCTCTGTTTAGTGAGTCTGCCAGATCAGAGGCAGTGGACATGACCAGGGATGTTCTCTTGATAAGTGAGTCTGCCAGATCAGAGGCAGTGGACATGACCAGGGATGTTCTCTGTTTAGTGAGTCTGCCAGATCAGAGGCAGTGGACATGACCAGGGATGTTCTCTGTTTAGTGAGTCTGCCAGATCAGAGGCAGTGGACATGACCAGGGATGTTCTCTGTTTAGTGAGTCCGCCAGATCAGAGGCAGTGGACATGACCAGGGATGTTCTCTGTTTAGTGAGTCTGCCAGATCAGAGGCAGTGGACATGACCAGGGATGTTCTCTGTTTAGTGAGTCTGCCAGATCAGAGGCAGTGGACATGACCAGGGATGTTCTCTTGATAAGTGTGTGAATTGTTACATTTCCTGTCCTGCTAAGCATTCAAAATAGAACGAGTACTTTTGGGTTCCAGGGAAAATATATGGAGTGAAAAAGTACATTTAGGAATAAAGTGAAGTAAAAGTTGTCAAACATAGTAAAGTACAGATAACCCCCCCAAAAACAACTTAAGTAGTACTTTAAAGTACTTTTACACCACTGTGAGGAAGCTACAATAGTTGATTACACTAAGCAAAGCTACCAAGTAATTAGGCTAAAATAGGCAACCTTCCACTTTATTGAACATACAGATTAAAACCAAAACAATGTTAAACATGTAGTGCTTTACCTGACTGGCCTCCATGTTGCCTAACCAAGAAACAAACAATAAAATGTAACATATTGAATACCTTACCGTGATCATCAACAAACCCCCCCCCCCCCAGCACCGACTACCTCTCCCTGACCTGGCTTGCACCCAGAGCGAGGGACCAGGGGAGGACGACTGCTCCCGCTCATTGAAGCAACAAAGTTTAACCGCAGAACTGTAGGAAACGGGATCTCCCATTACAGTAGATGGGGAAAGAGCAATCTTCAGCCCCCCCCCCCCAAAAAAAGATGTGTGTCCTGATTATTTTAAAAACAGAAAACGTTATCAGGATCATTTAGTAGCCAATAGCAGCCTGCGGTACACTCATCGGCCTTCAACTTGAGATACTCAATGGGAAAGGACTAGCCTGCAATTTCACTTCATGCCGTAGACTCAAACTTACGTATCCTAAGACACCATCTTAAACAACTTTCTTTCTTTTTGGGGGGGGGGGGTTTAAATGCACTATCGAGTCTTCACATAGGAATGAATGGTTTCACGTGATCAATGGCTTTGTCAATTCATATATAATCATTGGGAGGGGCACAGGTGTGCTCAAATCACCTCGTTCACCTGCAAGCAGGAAGACAAACATAGTCAATCATAGAGCTTCCTAGTAAAAGAGCAATGCTGTTACATCTTCCCCCACTTTTTACGCAAATATGTCTTCATATTTAAAAACATCACTTTAGTACGATACATTCTTAGATGTTTCTCTGAGTCAGTCGTTAATGTTGGGTAGCTTCATTCTGTGCTGCATGTTGGCTGGCTGCTTGGATCCCTTCGGCCACGAATCGTTACCTGACTCGAAAGCTAACCTGAGTTCTGTAACAGATCTTTATTCCGGTGTATAACTAAACCTAAGTACGTTAAGCAAGCTTCTGTGTAATGGCAAGATATCTTGTGAAACACTTTAGCCTTTCATTCTTACCCCCTTTGTTCACTGAGAACTTGTGATGATATTTTAACTACATTGTAATAAACTATATATATATAGTATAAACTATATATATATACATATATATATTAGTTTACATTGGCTCTGCCCTATCCTAGCAACATGTGGGCTTTCACTGGTTTTGTGAAGTGACAGGTAAAAACGTGAAATGTTTCAAATGCACCGGATTCGGTTTCTTTTGGTGGTTAATGCAATGCTCAAACATGTAGGAATCCTGTCAATGATAATGCCCAAAGGTGTTTCTATGTCACACCTTGCTTCTTTCACGCCTATACTCTTGGAGTGAGACATCTAGCGAACCACCTTGGAAATCATGACTAGAGGAGCACTCTAAACGAAAGGATTAACGTTCACAACTCTAATACGTCCCGGTGGTTTGCACAACAGGAAACCTTTCGATTCTACATGGATCTTTACCAAGTCCACACACCACATGTAACTGCTACTAGTGACCGTGTCGGGAGACTTTGGATTGGTGTGTCCCGTATGTCTCCCTAACTGCAGTTATACCGAATTTAGATTCATCATAGCTATCTAACAACGTGGCCTTCCATATTTACCCTGGCTGATCATTGACCCCCATCTGCATTGCTAATTTTATCCCCGGTCTACCCCGCCTCTTGAGGGTTCTGTGTGATAAATCAGTGTAAGTCTTTATTACAGCTGATGTGTCATGGAGTATAGCTTGGAATCCAAACTGAATATTGCTCCATTTTACTATTCCATCACTTACCAGGTTTCCATCCCACCATTTCATGCATAAAAGTCACGACTGGGCTGATGGAAACAGGAACACTTACTATAAAAAAAATATAAAAAAAACATGTTTTCACGTGTTTTACATGTGAAGTGTTCCAAAAACACGTTTTAAAGTAAAGATTCACCCATTTTGAATGTTATTATGTTAATTTTTTAAATATATATATATTTTTTATATCTCCTGAGCGATGTTCTATCAAATCTTTGGGTCATTTCATATTGGGGTTCAAGGAGGCAGAACTCCAGCCAGTATTATGTAGTACCGTGATAAAGTCTCTCTCACTACACTGGAAGTTATTTGGAATACGACTTTTACATCGTTACAACGTCTATCATACACGTCAGACTTCAATAGCGGCCGATATCATAACCATCGATCATATTTTTTGCGATATTCCTACCTCGAGAAATATGTAATTTAACAGAGGGTCTAACACATTTATCCTACTTGTCTGCCTCTTCATGCCAGGGTGCATTGCATGGTGCCGTTGCGAAGGTCAGATTCCACTCTGTGAGGCACATCGATTGAACATGGTGAGATTGTAGACTCCTAAACTGATAGTGTAGTTTGTGTAGGCGATTTTTACAGCTAACTAGCTACCTCACATGCTGATATTGGCTTTGGTATTGTGTTTAGCTACGCCAGCCAGCTCATATAGAGCATTGCATTGTGGGTTTTGTAGTCGACTTGAGCTGCAACAGATTTCCACAAACGATATTCACGTTGCTACCAACGTTATTATAATATTTGTTCACAAAAAAAATATTGTTCTTACATATTATGGTTAAGTTACACTCTAAATGATAGGAATGAGTGACTAAACCCTCTCCTAACCCGGACTACGCTGGGCCAATTGTGCGCAGTCCTTTGGGACTCCCGATCACAGCCGGTTGATGCCCACAGTTAGGCATTTTCAACACACAAATGTTTCTTTAAAAGACTAGAACAGAAGTATGAATTTCTCTTCAACCTTCAACCATGAAAGATTATTATGCCCGTTGTTGATGTTAGTTCTGTGTGTGCAGTTAAGGGCAAGGTGTGTTGCTCTGTTCTGAGCAAGCTGCAACTTTTAAAGTTGACCATATTACCAGACAGTAATCAAGATGCGACCAGAGCCTGAACAACTAGTACAGTTGATCTTTCTGTCAAAAACTCACAATATATTTTTTTATAAGAGACATACCTCTTCCCATCTTCACAAGTCAATACAACTTTGTCAATATGACTTGACCGTGATAACTGACCATTCAATGTTCCTCCTAGGAGTTCAGCTTCTTCAACTTGTTCAAACGTCACACCGTTTATGCACACCTCCAATTTCATAAATGACGACGGAACAATTTGTTCATTCGATATGATGAGATTTTTTTATGTCAGCAAAAATTAATTATGCGAGAAATAGCAGTGGAAATGCCTTTATGCGCAAATATTGACATAACTATCATGTCTAATTACACTTGGGAGTCACAAGATGATATGGTGTGTGTGGTCCTCCCACTACGGCTCAGGAAATCATGCAGTTTATTAGGCTGCAGATTAAATAAATTATGATGAAATTCACAGGGTGATGAAAGGGGCACTGTGATGAGCTTTGATGCTCCTTTTCAGTAAATATCGAGAGTCTTATTCTGTTGACATGATGATCGATGCTTGACTGCCGTTTAACAAATTAAAATAATATATCTCTTATCCATAGTCATCATGTAGGCTAGGGTACCCGCGCTGTATTTGCCAGCTGTTGGCTAGAGAGCAAATGCCAAGACCAGAGTGGGCACATTTGCTACTTAAACAGAACACTTTTGAAAATGCCAATGAAAACACTTTGAACTTTAGATTTTTTATTCGGTACATGAAAACGTAAGCAGAAAAAGTATATTTTAATATGCACTGTCATCACGCACTGCTTCTTATCTGCAACAAGTCAGTTTGGTTAAACACCACTGTTGGGAAAATGTGAATATTTTCTTCATGTGGATTTTAGAATATATTCGCATAAACCTTTCTGAGAACTAGGTTCCGTCCAACCTTTTTATGAGAGTAATGTACATGTCGGGTAAAACGAATGTCACGACAGGCCTGATGGAAATATCAAATTGGTCTAAACTTTTCAAATGCCGACAAAACAAAAGAAGCTAGACAAGGTGGATTTTTTTTGGTCAGTGAAATAGATTAGCGACAATTGCTATGGAAACACTTTTATGCACAAATATTGACATAATAACCATCATGTGGAAGTAAACTTGCTGACATGTGATGCTATGTTGTGTGGTCCCTCCACTGCGACTTGGTAAAGCATGCAGTTTATTAGGCTACCGATTAAATAAATTATGATGAACTTCATAGGGTGGTGAAAGTGCACAGTGATGAGCTTGACGCTAGTTTCCAATAACTATCAAGTGTCTTCATTTGTATGGTGGTGACATGATGATTGATGCTTGGCTGCCAATTGACCAAATACAAATGATCCTGCTCTTATCCATAGCCCACATCATGTAAAGTACCCTCCGCAGTGTATCTGGGAGATGTTGGCTAGAGTACACATGTCATGACCAGAGTGGGCACATTTGCTGTTTATCACAGACTTTTTTTTGCCAAAACCCATCAAAGGGAGACAAAAATAGGACAGATATTTTTTTCTTCGTGTAAATGAAAAATTATACAACTAAGTGATGTTTATGTATACTGTCATGAAGTGCGCAACAAATCAGTTTGATGGAAGCACACATCTGGAGGGAAAATGTGCATATTTTTTTTATCTGAGGTAAATTGGGTGGAAACTGATTGTCTGGGACCTACTACTACTACTACTACTACTGATTCAGTCTGGGACCTGCTACTACTACTACTACTACTACTACTACTACTGATTCAGTCTGGAACCTACTACTACTACTACTACTGATTCAGTCTGGGACCTACTACTACTACTACTACTACTGATTCAGTCTGGGACCTACTACTACTACTACTACTACTACTGATTCAGTCTGGGACCTACTACTACTACTGATTCAGTCTGGGACCTACTACTACTACTACTACTACTGATTCAGTCTGGGACCTGCTACTACTACTACTGATTCAGTCTGGGACCTACTACTACTACTACTACTACTACTGATTCAGTCTGGGACCTACTACTACTACTACAACTACTGATTCAGTCTGGGACCTACTACTACTACTACTACTACTACTGATTCAGTCTGGGACCTACTACTACTACTGATTCAGTCTGCTAACTACTACTACTACTACTACTACTGATTCAGTCTGGGACCTACTACTACTACTACTACTACTACTACTACTGATTCAGTCTGGGACCTACTACTACTACTACTACTACTACTACTACTGATTCAGTCTGGGACCTACTACTACTACTACTACTACTAGTGATTCAGTCAGAGACCTACTACTACTACTACTACTGATTCAGTCTGGGACCTACTACTACTACTACTGATTCAGTCTGGGACCTGCTACTACTACTACTACTACTACTACTACTACTGATTCAGTCTGGAACCTACTACTACTACTGATTCAGTCTGGGACCTACTCTAATAGAAGTACACTTGGTTCTGTCTAGAAACTAGCCGTTCCAATCAGTGTCCTTTTATGAACTTGGAGTGGACCTAGCTTGAAATATTTCAGAATCACCTTGATTCGCTAAGTACATTTACACATACCCAGAATGTTACTTGGTGACGTAGTGCTGCTAGCAATAGACAAAATAACGACAGAAACAAACAGGAATTTACTAAGTTTACATAGCTACATTATATACAAAATAAATACGTGAACATTGAACATTGAACGATAGATTATGAGCAAATTAACAGTGAGGAATGTATGATTTAGTCTGTGTGGCTCAGTTGGTAGAGCATGGTGTTTGCAACGCCAGGGTTGTGGGTTTGATTCCCACGGGGGACCAGTACGAAAGAAAAGAAATGTATGAAATGTATGCAGTCGCTCTGGATAAGAGTGTCTGCTAAATGACTAAAATGTAAATATCAGCAGGAAGGGCAGTTGTTTTCTTTTTAACTGCTTTTATCATCATTATTATTATTATTATTATTATATATGTTTTTACATCAATTGATGGGGAGTTAAAACCAACAGAGAGTTTCACAAATCGGTGTAGGAATGTTGCTGTCTGGGTGGTGGGGTGTTTTTGGGGGTGTTGTTTCTGGAAATAAAAAGGTAAAAACCTGTGCCTGCACCCTTTACTTGTTTGCTGGAGAACCTGCGGGATGGTGAAGGTAACTGGAGTGGCTTCCAACACAATCTCCTCATCTTCCTCCCCACTTTCCTTGTTTTCTCCATCTTCCTCCTGTAGACCCTCATCCTCCTCCTCACTGTCCTCCACTTCCTCACTTTCCTCCTAGCTCTCCTCTCCCTCCTGCCTTTCCACTTCCTCCTCCAGGGCCCTCTTCATTAGCTGCCTGTTGGTCCAGGCTTGTGCTAGGATTTTGCAGTGTGAAACAAATCACCTCCTTAAATCTCCTCCTCCTCCATGGCAAATCCTCTGGTCATTTTAGAGTTAATGGCACAGGGATGATAAAACCACTCGGCGGTGACCACATCGTGGCCTTAGAAACTTTTTCATCTCGCTTGCGAGTGGCCAGCCTGAAAATGAATTTAGAAAAAGGCACATAAGAACTCAAGTTGACATGAATTCTGAAGTGAATTAAATGAATGTGATGATAAAATTACATTTGTGGTTGAAGGTGGGACAGTTCCCGGGGAGGTGGCAGGACTATGATCAGGCCTCCTTGAAGAGCGGAAGGAGCTTCGCTTCTACTCGAGACGAATTGTGGATGGAGAGACTGCTGTGTCCTCCCGGAAGTTACCCACAGAGGGCCAGCTGCCTCTCCATCCAGCTCTACTCCTCTGGAATCAATAGGACTTTTCCCAACGAGTGGGACCCTTGGGTCTTATGGGATCCAACCTATAAATGAGAAGAAAGACAAGAGAGTTCTAAGTTAGTTGTTGTCTGTATAGCAATAGGCTACTGGGGAGTGAGAGACCATGAATTACTCACATTAATCAAGCGGCGACCTCCACCATCAACCTCTGCTTTCATCACGTCTCTTACGAGGAATGAATGACTGGAATCAAGACAAGTGCCCGTAAAGGCATCAGAGTGTGTGCTGCTGGCAGTGGCCTCGAGCTCATTAGAAAACATAAGAAAACAAAGCAAGAGCATAAAGATTTTGATTTATACTTGCTTGCAAAAAATTATAACCTATGAGAAGGCATTTACAGAGAAGGAGGGGGTTCTTGACAGTTTTGAAAGTTCAAATTGCCTTCCTCGAACGAGAAAGAACGTGATAATGTAATGTTATAAAATGGAAAACTATTCTTATGTTTGAACCAAATACCTTAGCCTACCCCTTGAAAGTTGTGTATTGATTAAATACAGCATAGGTCAAAGGCGGACACATGGAATTATTTTGATTTGAACAGATGGTTGACATGATAGAATGGTAGGCGGATATTTTCTTAATTTTGCTGAATTTCTCGAGCACATAGAAGTTACATGTGTTCTAATGGATGGATTCATGCCTGGTAAAAACCTTATGGTCTATTGTTCTGGTCTATTGTTTTTTATTTTATTTAACTAGGCAAGTCAGTTAAGAACAAATTCTTATTTACAATGACGGCCTACACCAGCCAAACCCAGATGATGCTGAGCCCATTGTGCGCCTCCCTATGGGACTCCCAATCACGGCCGGTTGTGATACAGCCTGGAATCAAACCAGGGTGTCTGTAGTGATGCATATGGCACTGAGATGCAGTGCCTTAGACCGCCGCACCACTCAGGACCCCATTTAGGAGATTAAGTTGTTTCTGATTGGATCGACAGTTATCTAAGAATGTATTTGCCATCTTTAGCCCACAACATTTTCTGCTTGTTTTCCAAAGCAAATTCATTGAAAAAAAAAATGCAACTATGCTTCTGACAATATAGTTCAAGGTGGTTAATAACTGTTAACCAATAATAACTGGTTCACTGTGGTGGTTAATAACTGCTTGTGGCACTAGCTACGATTCCAATAACTTGTCCAGTGATTTTTGGTCGACATTTTAGAAAGTTCAAATGCTTCGGTGTGTTTTCATTGAACTGTCATGTGTCGATAAAAACAGCTGGACACAGCCACAATCCCAGGAAAGTCATTGTTGTTGGGCATTGTTTTCTCCAGTGTTATTAAGCATCCAGGAGTCAACTGCTGAGTTGATGTGTTTTGTCATATGCCAACACACTTAACATAATGAAATACCGTTTTACAGGCACAGTGCACATCAACATTACTTTAAAGGGCCAGTTTTACCCAGCCTGCATTGACCTATCGAGCGGCTGCAGTTTATATGGTTTTGGGCTCCCGACTGGCGCAGTGGTCTAAGGCACTGCATCTCAGTGCAAGAGGTGTCACAACAGTCTCTTGTTCAAATCCAGGCTGTATCACATCCGGCCGTGATTGGGAGTCCCATAGGGCGGCACACAATTGGCCCAAGCATTGTCTGGAGTAGGCCGTCATTTTAAAATAAGAATTTGTTCTTAACTGACTTGCCAAGTTAAATAAAGGTTAAAAAAAAGAAGATGATACTTTATATGGCAACAATCAACATAGTTGCATACTTTGGAAGTAAAGAAATCTCTGACTTATCTACCAATGTATGAATGAGGCTCATTATGAATCTAAGCATGGTAGGCTTCCAGATTTTGTGGTGCTAGGGGCTTGTAGACTATAGCTTTGCTCTAATGAATACATGTTTATTGGTATTTTGTTGTCATTTTCTCATGTTTCAGGAAGCTATATGCTGGTGGCGCAATGCTGGCAGGCGGCAATAATGCATTTACTTGTTCAGTAATTAAAATTGGATATTCAAACATTGCAGATTGTAAAATGATTTGTTGATGCAATAGCATACTAATCAGCAACCAATATATTTTTTTGGTATATACAACTGTCCTGTATAGCTACATGAGCTGTCCTCGTGCGCTCTCTCTCAGCTTGGATAGAACATTTAGTGTAGTGTGTAAGTCTAATGCCAAATAATACAGTCAGTCCATCCTCAAAACACTAGCTTAAGATTGTTTAATTATACAGTGTAGCCTACTATTTGTAGATGCACTATATTTCTAAAAGTATGTGGACACCCCTTCAAATTAGGGGAATCAGATACTTAAGCCACACCCGTTGCTGACAGGTGTATAAAATCGAGCACGCAGCCATGCATTCTTCAAAGACAAACATTGGCAGTAGAATGGCCTTACTGAAGAGCTCAGTGACTTTCAACGCGGCACCGTCATAGGATTCCACCTTTTTAACAAGTCAGTTTGTAAATGTTCTGCCCTGCTAGAGATGCCCCTGTCAACTGTAAGTTATGTTATTGTGAAGTGGAAATGTCTTGGAGCAACAATGGCTCAGCTGCGAAGTGAACGGGACCGCCGAGTGCTGAAGCGCGTAAAAATCGTCTCTCCTAGGTTGCAACACTCACTACCGAGTTCTAAACTGCCTCTGGAAGCAATGTCAGCACAATAACTGTTTGTGAGGAACTTCATGAAATGGGTTTCCGTGGTCAAGCAGCCGCACACAAGCCTAACTTCACCATGTTCAATGCCAAGCGTCGGCTGGAGTGGTGTAAAGTTCGCCACCATTGGATTCTGGAGCAGTGGAAAAGCGTACTCTGGAGTGACGAATTATGCTTCACCATCTTGCATTCCAACAGGTGAATCTGGGTTTGGCGGATGCCAGGAGCACGACCTGCCCGAATGCATAGTGCCAACTGTAAAGTTTGGTGGATGAGAAATAATGGTCTGGGGCTGTTTTTCCTGGTTCGAGTTAGGCCCCTTAGTTCCAATGAAGGGAAGTCTTACCGCTACAGCATACAATGATATTGTAGATGATTCTGTGCTTCCAATTTTGTGGCAACAGTTTGGGAAGGCCTTTTCCTGTTTCAGCATGACAGTGCCCCCATGCTCAAAGCGAGGTTCACACAGAAATGGTTTGTCGAGATCGGTGTGGAAGAACTTGACTGGCCTGCACAGAGCCCTGAACTCAACCCCATCAAACACCTTTGGTATGAATTGGAACACCGACTGCGAGCCAGGCCTAATCGCCCAACATTAGTGCACGACCTTACTAATGCTCTTGTGGCTGAATGGAAGTAAGTCCCCGCATTAGTGTTCCAACATCTAGTAGAAAGCCTTCCCAGAAGAGTGGAGGCTGTTATAGCAACTAAATGGGCTGCAATATTCAAGGTAAATTAAATCTGATTAAATTCAATTTGAGAGACTCCTGGTCTCCTGTAGTCCTGTTGCTGTTTGTCTCCCTCTCTCTCTTTAGAAAAAAGTATATTTTTGTGCCTGTGCTTGTCTTTTTCTTTTTTCTAGGTAGAAGCCTATAATAGCTACAGTACGCCTTGTATTTCTGTGTGCAAATGTTTTCATCACAGCCTTGAGGAGTATTGACAACCCAGACAGTGTGTCCTGAGACATTGTGCTTCTTAGGTAGTTCTATGAGTTTTAGTTTAGAAAACAATCTCTCTGCAGAAGCGACCGGTACAGGGATGATTAAAAACAGCTTGACTGCTGTAGCAACATCTGGTCGGGAAGGAAGTGGGGCTTCAAATACATCAGTTCTTCAAAATCTTTAATTGAGCCACTCACAGTTTAAAAAGCTTTGGGGACAAGTCATCTGAATGCTGGACAGCCAATAAATTGGCAGATGCAAACAGATCATCTTTAGCGGACAGCAGTTTTTGAGGGCTCAAACAAAGAAAGCAGTTTGCGATTTCGTTCATACTGGTGAACCTGAAGTAGCTTTGGACAGTATTAACTGTCTCCAGTAATTTGCACTGTATTACTGTCATAAGCACAAATTCAAACGTCTCCATCGTTTATTTAAAAAAAATATCCCAGCTGCCTCTGTTCGTTCGCATGTTATTTTTATTGACAGCAGCACGACTTTTCTCAGCCCCTGCATGATGTCTGCATAGTGGAACAGCACAGATTGAATGGCATCCCATCTGGATGCCCATCGCGTTGAGGCACACTCTTTTTAGGGTTGGTTTGGAAAGGTGGTTCTCCAAACGTTTCCATTGGTTGATGCTTCCACTGAAAAACGCAGAAAACCTCTCTGCACAGTGTTATAATAGTTCCTTATGTCTGGTTTATCTTGGCATGCATAATTCAAAACTAAGTTTAAATTGTGTGCAGCACAGTGGACATATAATGCATGACTCTCTCGGTCTGATATGTGGTTTTGAACACCTGAATAAGCTCCACTCATTACACTGGCGCCGTCGTAGCTTTGACCACGACATTTGTTGTTCACCGATATCCCCTTTACTTTCAATCAGTTGAATAATGTATTTTTCAAGGCCTGATGCACTTTGATCAGTGGCATTCTTGAAGCCCAAGAAACTCTCGTTAATTCTAACCTCCTTTGGTTATTCATTCTCATTAGTCTCCACTGTAACATACATAAACACTTGACTTAATTGGTCCACTTTCAAGATGTGTTGTGTCCATTATAATTGAAAATAATTCAGCCTCTTATTTCTGTGACACAATGCTTTCCTGTACTTTTTTGGGGACAATATTGCAATTAGTTAGTTTTGAATTTAGATGCTGAGATAGTTACCTTTATCTTTGTTTTCAAGCAACACCTTTAGTATGTGTCATATCTCCCGAGAAGCTCAATAATAGACAATACATTTCAATTTATTTATTTCACAGATTTTCTCCAGGTGACCCCTAAATGAGGCGTTACATTCTCGTTGGTACCTCTGTCCAAAAGTTCACCTGATTTTCAAGATCGGAGGCTAACTGTTTGTCAATGGGCTTGGTCATTTTCCCCAGGTGTTATAAGCTACGCATACAGCCAAATGAGAACCACCGTGTTCATGATCTCTGATCTTCTTAGAGAGGTCCTGCCAGTCATTCGTTCAAATGGTCCATGCTGGTGGGATCGACACGTTCTGTTGCCAAAGCGCCAACACGACTAACAGTATACCCGGTCAATTTTTTTGGTGAATAACACAATCATCTATGGGGAATATGAGTACCATGTTTTGTTATTTTGTAGTAGAACTCTTTTGAAAAGCACCTGCCCTTTTTGTCTCTAGGAAATGGCCCCATTGTCTTACACAAACCTGTATGTATGATGTTGTCATCATTTATACTAACGGGGAAATGTACCCTGTCAGCAGGGAACTCTGTCGGGGCTATCGCTCTCATCATTCGTAGGCTGACCAGTGTTCACAAAAAAGGGGGTCCCTCTCATTAGCACCACTGGGTCTCTGGCAGTCAGCATCTTGGTTTTTCTGGGAGAGGTGGAGAATGGTCGGCACTCTCACCGTCATTTCCTGTGCCGGGGCACTAAGATCTCTGTCGGGACTGGGATGCTGATAGTGCTGGCTACTGCATACGTACTAGCGATGGTGTTTCGTCAGTCAAGGACGAGGTAGAAGGCTTACTGGTAGCTTCCATGACTGGTCGGAATAATGGTAATTTAGCACGGACTTGATTAGACAACGTTTTTTTGCACACCACTTACTTGCCTTTTGTTTAGCCATCTTGAACAACGCACTCACTCTCCATCCCGAGTCTGACCTGATTCACCTAACATTTATTTACTTGATAGCCAATTAAGTGATGCCGGGGCGGGCTGCCACCTGCCGCTGAGAAATAGGCCAATTAGATGCATGAAAACCATAATATGGTCCTACTATTTGTCTGTCTGACTCAGATTCTACTCATGTACACTGTAGTTTGGACAACACAAACACTTAGCTTGCTACATGTGGAAATGAAAAAGGTTTATGAAGGTATTTTTGGAGCGTTTTCTTTTTAGATAGGCCTAGGTGTGAAATTACTGGGTCATGGACCCCCCCAGAGCATAGATGTACCATTATATTGACCAGATACTCCATTGGCCGCTCTAACAATGAAAATACATGTCTTAAAAAATGGTAGGCAGTCGGGGGGAGGCAAGATCAGGTGGGACCATTCTAGCCAATGAGATGGCTAGATTCTTTGTTGTTGACCAAATTCGATACTCATTGACCTCCATAAAAAAAAAATACAAAAAACACCACCTGCGTAATCCCTCTCGCATTGCCTCTTCCTCTCTGCTCAGAGCTCTTGACACTTGGCTGTATCAGTATCAGATGGTCAATTACTTCTATTTGACAAAGTCATCTAACTCTTTGTTTAGCCTTTTCCGTAGGCTACTATAGGAACTCTGATCAACGATATAGCTATAGCCTACATTCATTCACATCAGATAATGTCCTCCTTACGCTATAACCTATTAGTGAATAATGGGACTTTGTATGGTAGCCTACACCTCAATTCACTTCGACAATGTGTGGATGGGCTATAGACCATTTTTTTCGTAAGATGGCTGATCCATCACGACTGGTCTACCGACGTAATCCGCCTGAGGCGTTTCAACAGGCTCCTCCATCGCGAAGTCCCCGGAAGACCCATCTGCTAGGCTGCTAGCCACGGCCCGCTAGCTGTCTAGAGCATATTGGACTGTTAGCTGAAGAGGACCATCAGCCAATTTCTTGGGCTACAATACCTATTTTGCCAATTGGCCTGGATGCTTTTACTGCCTACACGGAGCCCTGCCGATCCAACACGACTGGTCTGCCGACGTAACCGTCCGAGGGGGCTACAACAGACTCTTCCATCGCGAAGTCCCCCTAAGGCCCTTCTGCTATCCCCGGCCCGCTAGCTGTCTGAATCACCGTGTCTCCAGCTCGCCTAGCTACACACTGGTCCCTATGATCACTCGGCTACGCCTGCCTCTCCCTAATGTCAATATGTCATGTCCATTGCTGTTTTGGTTAGTGATTATTGTCTTATTTCACTGTAGAGCCTCCAGCCCTGCTCAATATTCCTTAGCTATTGTTTCACCTCCCACACATGCTGTGACCTTACCTGGTCTAAATGATGTCTCTAGACGTCACTCAATGCCTAGGTTTACCTCCACTATATTCACATCCTACCATACCCTTGTCTGCACATTATGCCTTGAATCTATTCTTCCGTGCCCCCTGCTCCTTTTACTATCTGTTCCGAACCCACTAGGCGACCAGTTCTTATAGCCTTTAGCCGTACCCTTATCCTACTCCTCCTCTGTTCCTCTGTTGATGTAGAGATGAATCCAGGCCCTGCAGCGCCTAGCTCCACTCCCATTCCCCATGCGCTCTCATTTGTTGACTTGTGTAACCGTAAAAGCCTTGGTTTCATGCATGTTAACATTAGAAGACTCCTCCCTAAGTTTGTTTTATTCACTGCTTTAGCACACTCTGCCAACCTGGATGTCCTAGCCGTGTCTGAATCCTGGCTTAGGAAGGCAAACAAAAATCCAGAAATGTACATCCCTAACTATAACATTTTCTGACAAGATAGAACTGCCAAAGGGGGCGGAGTTGCAATTTACTGCAGAGATAGCCTGCAGAGTTCTGTCTTACTATCCAGGTCTGTGCCCAAACAATTCGAGCTTCTTCTTCTAAAAATCCACCTTTCCAGAAATAAGTTTCTCACCGTTGCTGCTTGTTATAGACCACCTTTTGCCCCCAGCTGTGCCCTGGACACCATATGTGAATTGATTGTCCCCCATTTATCTTCAGAGCTCATACTGTTAGGTGACCTAAACTGGGACATGCTTAACACCCCGGCCGTCCTACAATCTAAGATAGATGCCCTCAATCTCGCACAAATTATCAATGTACAACCAGGTACAACCCCAAATTCGTAAACAAGGGCACCCTCATAGATATCATCCTGATGAACCTGCCCTCTAAATACACCTCCGCTGTCTTCAACCAGGATCTCAGCGATCACTGCCTCATTGCTTGCGTCCATAATGGTTCTGCGATCAAACGACCACCCCTCATCACTGTCAAACGCTCCCTAAAACACTTCAGCGAGCTTGCCTTTCTAATCGACCTGGCCCGGGTATCCTGGAAGGATATCGACCTCATTCCGTCAGTAGAGGATGCCTGGTTATTCTTTAAAACTGCTTTCCTCACCATCTTAAATAAGCATGCCCCATTCAAAAAATGTAGAACCAGGAATAGATATAGCCCTTGGTTCACTCCAGACCTGACTGCCCTTGACCAGCACAAAAACATCCTGTGGCGTACTGCATTAGCATCGAATAGCCCCCGCCATATGCAACTTTCAGGGAAGTTAGGAACCAATATAGACAGGCAGTTAGGAAAGCAAAGGCTAGCTTTTTCAAACAAAATTTTGCATTTTCAACGGCTGGCCATGCTTTCCAACTGGCTATCACTACCCGGGTCGACAATCCTGCACCCCCCACAGCAACTTTCCCAAGCCTCCCCCATTTCTCCTTCACCCAAATCCAGATAGCTGATGTTCTGAAAGAGTTGCAAAATCTGGACCCTCTCTTTCTAAAATTATCTGCCGCAGGTGTTGCAAGCCCTATTACTAGCCTGTTCAACCTCTCTTTTGTATCGTCTGAGATCCCCAAAGATTGGAATGCGGCCGCAGTCATCCCCCTCTTCAAAGGGGGACACTCTCTGGACCCAAACTGTTACAGACCTATATCTATCCTATCCTGCCTTTCTAAGGTCTTCGAAAGCCAAGTTAAATTCTCCACTATGCAATCTGGTTTCCAATCTGGTCATGGGTGCACCTCAGCCAAGCTCAAGGTCCTAAACGATATCATAACCGCCATCGATAAAAGACAATACTGTGCAGCTGTATTCATCGACCTGGCCAAGGCTTTCGATCAACACATTCTTATCGGCAGACTCAACAGCCTTGGTTTCTCAAATGACTGCCTCGCCTGGTTCACCAACTACTTCTCAGACAGAGTTCATTGTGTCAAATTGGAGGACCTGTTGTCCGGACCTCTGGCAGTCTCTATGGGGGTGCCACAGGGTTCAATTCTTGGGTCGACTCTTTTCTCTGTATACATCAATGATGTCGCTCTTGCTGCTGGTGATTCTCTGATTTACCTCTACGTAGACAACACCATTCTGTATACTTCTGGCCCTTCTTTGGACACTGTGTTAACTAACCTCCAGACGAGCTTCAATGCCATACAACTCTCCTTCCGTGGCCTCCCTGCTCTTAAATGCAAATAAAACAAAATGCATGCTCTTCAACCGATCGCTGCCCGCACCTGCCCGCCCGTCCAGCATCACTACTCTGGATGGTTCTGACTTAGAATATGTGGACAACTACAAATACCTAGGTGTCTGGTTAGACTGTAAACTCTCCTTCCAGACTCACATCAAGCATCTCCAATCCAAAATTAAATCTAGAAATCGGATTCCTATTTTGCAACAAAGCATCCTTCACTCATGCTGCCAAACATTCCCTCTTAAAACTGACTATCCTACCGATCCTTGACATCGGCGATGTCATTTACAAAATAGCCTCCAACACTCTACTCAGCAAATTGGATGCAGTCTATCACAGTGCCATCCGTTTTGTCACCAAAGCCCCATATACTACTCACCACTGCAACCTGTATGCTCTCGTTGGCTGGCCCTCGCTTCATATTCGTCGCCAAACCCACTGGCTCTAGGTCATCTATAAGTCTTTGCTAGGTAAATCCCTGCCTTATCTCATCTCACTGGTCACCATAGCAGCACCCACCCGTAGCACACGCTCCAGCAGGTATATTTCACTGGTCACCCCCAAAGCCAATTCCTACTTTGGCTGCCTTTCCTTCCAGTTCTCTGCTGCCAATGACTGGAACGAATTGCAAAAATCACTGAAGCTGGGGACTCATATCTCCCTCACTAACTTTAAGCATCAGCTGTCAGAGCAGCTCACAGATCATTGCACCTGTACATAGCCCATCTGTAAATAGCCAATCCAACTACCTCATCCCCATATTGTTATTTATTTTTTTGCTCCTTTGCACCCCAGTATCTCTACTTAACATTCATTTTCTGCACATCTATCACTCCAGTGTTTAATTGCTAAATTGTAATTACTTCGCCACTATGGCCTATTTATTGCCTTACCTCCCTAATCTTACCTCATTTGCACACACTGTATATAGACTTTTTGTTCTATTGTGCTATTGACTGTACATTTGTTTATTCCATGTGTAAATCTGTGTTGTTTGTGTCGCACTGCTTTGCTTTATCTTGGCCAGGTCACAGTTGTAAATGCGAACTTGTTCTCAACTGGCCTACCTGGTTAAATAAAGGCGAAATAAAAACATATTTTAAAAAAGACTGTTGTATTTATTTAGCCTAACCCACCACTAGTGGTGCGCAGAGATGTTGATATGAGTCGACCAAGAAATAAGTGACTGATAGCCTGTGTGGCTCAGTTGGTAGAGCATGGTATTTGCAACGCCAGGGTTGTGGGTTCAATTCCCACGGGGGGCCAGTACCAAAAAATTTTTTTTAATGAAATGTATGCATTCACTACTGTAAGTCGCTCTGGATAAGAACGTCTGCTAAAATGACAAAAAGGAAATGTAATTAATGGGAAGACAACGAATAAGTGCATGACGAAGCAATGCAGGCGTTTTGATTTCTATAATGGCTATTGTTAAAAAAAGAGGATAGTCTAAGTTTGTTATTTCTTCAATTGTAGGCTATAGCCTTTAAATAATAACAATTTAACCTAGCTTATTAATTTTACTTAATAAGCTACTTGCCAGCTTGCTGATTTAGATTTAGTAGGCTACATGTTGTTTAAAAGCCTATGACATGTTGTTTAGGCTACATTTTGTTTAGGCTACATGTTGTTCAGGCTACATGTTGTTTAGGCTACATGTTGTTCAGGCTACATTTTGTTCAAGCTACATGTTGTTTAGGCTACATGTTGTTCAGGCTACATGTTGTTTAGGCTACATGTTGTTCAGGCTACATGTTGTTCAAGCTACATGTTGTTTAGGCTACATGTTGTTCAGGCTACATGTTGTTTAGGCTACATGTTGTTCAGGCTACATGTTGTTCAGGCTACATGTTGTTCAGGCTACATGTTGTTTAGGTTACAAGATGTTTAATAGCCTACGGCATGTTGTTCAGGCTACATTTTGTTCAAGCTACATGTTGTTCAGGCTACATGTTGTTTAGGCTACATGTTGTTCAGGCTACATGTTATTCAGGCTACATGTTGTTTAGGCTACATGTTGTTTAATAGCCTACGGCATGTTGTTCAGGCTACATGTTGTTCAGGCTACATGTTGTTCAGGCTACATGTTGTTTATGCTCCAGGATGTTTAATAGCCTACGGCATGTTGTTTAGGCTACATGTTATTCAGGCTACATGTTTTTCAGGCTACATGTTGTTTAATAGCCTACTGCATGTTGTTCAGGCTACATGTTGTTCAGGCTAGGACCAGCAGTGAACTGTATTGTCCTTAACAAACATGCTTGAAGCGAGAGGGGGACCACCTCTTCATCTGAGTCATTAGATAGTGGGTTCATTGGAATTGAAATAAAATAAAGCGTTAGACATTTTGACCAAGTTAAAACAATAGGACTTAAATCTTTGTAAACATCTGTTGAGAATATATATGTGGTAATTGGGGTCTTAAAAATCACTTGGTTGTAGTCATATGTTGTCAAAGACAAACTTAAAGCAGTTTTAATCTCACCCCTGAAATCTGTCTCCAGGCAGATCATTTTGGAGTATGGCTTCCCAATCGCATCTTTGTAGGAGGACAACAACTTCTGTCCCATCGGGGGTACAACAGAACATAGATACCCCTAGGAAGGACTTCATTGAAATCGAGCAGTCTTCCCCTTTCTCCAGAATCTCCCTCGCCATGCTGGAGTTTTTCCCTAGCCACCGTGCTTCTACACCTGCATTACTTGCTGTTTGGGGTTTTAGGCTGGGTTTCTGTACAGCACTTTGAGATTTCAGCTGATGTAAGAAGGGCTATATAAATACATTTGATTTGATTTGGAGGGTTCCACCGTAAAGCTGAGGTTTTAAAAGGATATTCTACTCCCAAATTAATGAAAATAAAATAACGCTGACACCATCTAAAATATATAAATATATAATTTCCACCTCGAGAAATGGTACGAATAACAAATGAGTAAAAATGATAAAATAATTTGAACATATAAAGCCTATACATGGTCTATTTTATCAGATGAGCTATTAGCAATAAGCATTATCACTTGTAGCCCAACTGATGCAGCACAGTGGCTCTAAAATAAATACTGTAGGCTGAAGTATGGGGTTTGTCCTTCTGCATTTACCCCATAGGAAACAACATCCTGATTGTTCTTATTATTAATTATTATTATTTTAATATAAATATGAATATATAAATCCTTCTGAATCATTATTCATTTGAAAAGTAGCGGCTTGGAATGACTTTGCCAGCAGTTACAGTAAGCTACACACCGCTGTTTGAGTTGAGCTCCACAGTGGTGACTTTGCCAGCAGTTACAGTAAGCTACACACCGCTGTTTGAGTTGAGCTCCACAGTGGTGACTTTGCCAGCAGCTACAGTAGACTACCCACCGCTGTTTGAGTCGAGCTCCACAGTGGTGACTTTGCCAGCAGCTACAGTAGACTGACTACCCACCGCTGTTTGAGTCGAGCTCCACAGTGGTGACTTTGCCAGCAGCTACAGTAGACTACCCACCGCTGTTTGAGTTGAGCTCCACAGTGGTGACTTTGCCAGCAGCTACAGTAGACTGACTACCCACCGCTGTTTGAGTCGAGCTCCACAGTGGTGACTTTGCCAGCAGCTACAGTAGACTACCCACCGCTGTTTGAGTTGAGCTCCACAGTGGTGACTTTGCCAGCAGCTACAGTAGACTACCCACCGCTGTTTGAGTTGAGCTCCACAGTGGTGACTTTGCCAGCAGCTACAGTAGACTGACTACCCACCGCTGTTTGAGTCGAGCTCCACAGTGGTGACTTTGCCAGCAGCTACAGTAGACTACCCACCGTTGTTTGAGTCGAGCTCCACAGTGGTGACTTTGCCAGCAGCTACAGTAGACTACCCACCGTTGTTTGAGTCGAGCTCCACAGTGGTGTTCATTATAGACTTTAATCCCCATCATCTGAACATTGGCGTGTCACACATGTCAGTTCGGTGACCTGTATGATTTTTCCGGATCTATATATATCTTCCAGAACTATATCTATGTCTTCCAGATCTATATCTATATCTTCCAGAACTACATCTATATCTTCCAGAACTATATCTATATCTTCCAGAACTACATCTATGTCTTCGAGACACTATATATATATATATATCTTACAGAACCATATATATATATATATACAGTATGTCTTCCATATCTATATCTATGTCTTCCAGAAAATATCTATGTCTTCCAGATCTATATCTATGTCTTACAGAACTATATCTATGTCTTACAGAACTATATCTATATCTTACAGAACTATATCTATGCCTATAAGAAGGAAATCCTTCGCAGTGATTGAGAAATTGAACCCCTGCATAAAGAACCTGTGCAAGGCCTTCTTACAGGAGAGGAATCGGAGAGCTTCCGAGACTGTGGGCATTGAGGGGTTCTGCAGTCTGCACAGGGAGGACAAAGTCACGTTCTTCTGTCTGGAGAAAAAAAACAGCTAGTCTGTGTGGTGTCATAAAAGACCACGACTGCTGTCCAATGGATGACGCTGCACTGGATGGCAACAAAGAAGTCAAGACTGCAATTGAAGCTCCTAAAGCAGTTGCTGAAGTTCTCTGATGCAGTTAGAAAGCCCGTTGATAAAGGAGCAGAGCATATTAAATTAACATTAGATTGATGTTCTATCATCATATATTCCTCTCGCTGTCTCCAGAGCCCTGCCCAGACACACACAGAGGCAGATTAAGGAGGAGTTTGAGAAGCTTCACCAGTTTCTACGAGATGAGGAGAGGGCCAGGCTAGCTGCCCTGAGGGAGGAAGAGGAGGCCAGGCTAGCTGCCCTGAGGGAGGAAGAGGAGGCCAGGCTAGCTGCCCTGAGGGAGGAAGAGGAGGCCAGGCTAGCTGCCCTGAGGGAGGAAGAGGAGGCCAGGCTAGCTGCCCTGAGGGAGGAAGAGGAGGCCAGGCTAGCTGCCCTGAGGGAGGAAGAGGAGGCAAGGCTAGTTGCCCTGAGGGAGGAAGAGGAGGCCAGGCTAGCTGCCCTGAGGGAGGAAGAGGAGGCAAGGCTAGCTGCCCTGGGGGAGGAAGAGGATGCCAGGCTAGCTGCCCTGAGGGAGGAAGAGGAGGCCAGGTTAGCTGCCCTGAGGGAGGAAGAGGAGGCCAGGCTAGCTGCCCTGAGGGAGGAAGAGGAGGCCAGGCTAGCTGCCCTGAGGGAGGAAGAGGAGGAAAGGCTAGCTGCCCTGAGGGAGGAAGAGGAGGCCAGGCTAGCTGCCCTGAGGGAGGAAGAGGAGGCCAGGCTAGCTGCCCTGAGGGAGGAAGAGGAGGCCAGGCTAGCTGCCCTGAGGGAGGAAGAGGAGGCCAGGATAACTATACTGAGGGAGGAAGAGGAGGCCAGGCTAGCTGCACTGAGGGAGGAAGGGGAGGCCAGGCTAGCTGCCCTGAGGGAGGAAGAGGAGGCCAGGCTAGCTGCCCTGAGGGAGGAAGAGGCCAGGCTAGCTGCCCTGAGGGAGGAAGAGGAGGCCAGGCTAGCTGCCCTGAGGGAGGAAGAGGAGGCCAGGCTAGCTGCAATGAGGGAGGAAGAGGAGGCCAGGCTAGCTGCACTGAGGGAGGAAGAGGAGAGGGCCAGGCTAGCTGCCCTGAGGGAGGAAGAGGAGGCCAGGATAACTACTCTGAGGGAGGAAGAGGAGGCCAGGCTAGCTGCCCTGAGGGAGGAAGAGGAGGCCAGGCTAGCTGCCCTGAGGGAGGAAGAGGAGGCCAGGCTAGCTGCCCTGAGGGAGGAAGAGGAGGCCAGGCTAGCTGCCCTGAGGGAGGAAGAGGAGGCCAGGATAACTACACTGAAGAAGAGGAGGCCAGGCTAGCTGCACTGAGGAAGAAGATGCCAGAATAACTACACTGAGGAAGAGGAGGCCAGGCTAGCTGCACTGAAGGGGGAAGAGGGCAGGAAGAGCTGGTTGTTGAACAACAAGATTGAAAGGATGAAAAGAGATGTCATCACTTTCAGACAGACTCTCTCTCTCCCTATGCTGTTTGTCTGTTGTTTCTCTCTCCATCCATTCCGTCGAGGTGTCTGTTTTCCACCTCATTTGCCGCTCTCTTGTTCCTCTCTCTCGGCTGCCTGCAAAAGTTGCATTTTAATAGATTAATGAATGTTTGACGGTTTGATGGACGGGTCAATAGTGATGGACCGTGGAAGGTGAATGCTTACTGTTGTTGAGAAACTGAGAACCAAATATTAATAGGCTTTGTCCACAACTCTCCAAGTCAGATGACGCCGAGACCAAACAAGATCCTTTGGGGCATGCCAGTCTGCTTTATAGATTGGCTTTTTTGGCCTTGGTCTTCCAAACTATAAGCATCATCAGGAAATACCCCATAGTGTTCATCTTGTCTAGCTGAAATAAAGCATAAGAGTGAAAAAGGAAAATGTGCATATCAGAAAAAGAAAACATTTACACTCTGGAGAAAACACAGGAGATAACAGAGGAAGGAATGTATATAGTGGCTGTGACAAGACTTAGACTTAGACTCAATCCCAATACCCCACCTTAGCCCTCACCCTCCGTTTTGCAGCATCCAACAAGCCCCATCGAGTCGTAGTGGTAAACCAATTCAACTTTGAATGAAGCATAGTGCCTTTTCAGCCCTCTAGTTAGCTCTCCGAACGAAGTGAATTGAGATGCAGACTTTCTATCGAGTGTTTCCCTAAACTCCCACAACCTCTGCGACCAAACCCTGGAGAGTTGCTTCAAGAAAGATGGCTGACAGAAATACTAGGATAGAATCAAATGTAAGTAATTATAACTTCATAACGAATCATGCAAAAAAAATAATATTACAGTTGAGAGGAATACGTAAGTTAATGTAGAGACTATGCATGTTTTTTTGACATACAGTTAATTTACAAAAATTGCTATTTAACAAGCTATCTGACTAGATAACATTAACCAGCTTGCGATATGGGAGTTTGCCATTTGTATGAATTATAATTGATGTTGTTTAATGTTTTAGGGAATCCTGAGCAAACCAGACTGTCATTTTGTAAATCCCAGTGGACTTAAAGAATCTAGCTAAAGCATTTACTGCTAATTGAATAAACAATTTGGGGTAACACTTTACTTAACACCCAGCGTCATAACACATTATGACACAGTCATAATCATGTCATGATATGTCATTAAAGCTGACATAGCTTGTCATAACCTGTCATAATATGGTCATAACACTGCCAAGACCCATTTATTTACACCTGTTGTAACGTATATTGCATTATTTTATGGCTGCTAATGACACCTACATTTATTTATTTATTTATTTAATGTAACCTTTATTTAACTAGGCAAGTCAGTTAAGAACAAATTCTTATTTACAATGACGGCCTAAAACAGTATCAAAACTCACATTTATTCAAATGTGTTTTTTTCCTGCCGAGAAGTTTCCTTTTCGTTTGATATTTTGTTTCTTAAGTCCTTTATTGTTGTTGTATGAAATCTTTACAGTCATGATTTTTTTTTCATATTTTAAATAACTTAGAAAATACACTTTATGACACTGTCATAAAGCATTATGACCATCCTGAGTCCCTTGGACTAAGAATGTTTATTTTTAATTTTTTTATGACACGGTCAAGAAGCATTATGACCATCATAATCATGTAAATCAAATCAAACATTATTTGTCACTTGCGCCGAATACAACAAGTGTAGACTTTACCGTGAAATGCATACTTACAAGCCCTTAACCAACAGTGCAGTTTAAGAAGAAGAAAATATTTACCAAGTAGGCTAAAATAAAAAGTCATGATAAAAACACAATAACAATAACGAGGTTATATACAGGGGGCACCGGTACCGAGTCAGGGGGTACAGGCTAGTTGAGGTAATCTGTACATGTAGGTGGGGGCGAAGTGACTATGCATAGGGAACAAACAAACAGCGAGTAGCAGCAGTGTACAACATTTGATTAATTGTTCAGCAGTCTTATGGCTTGGGGGTAGAAGCTGTTGAGGAGCCATTTGGTCCTAGACTTGGCGTGCCGGTATTGCTTGCCATGCAGGTAGCAGAGAAAGCACTCTATAACGTGGGTAACTGGACACTCTGACAATTTTATGGGCTTTCCTCTGACACTACCTATTATATAGGTCCTGGATTGCAGGAAGCTTGGCCCAAGTAATGTACTGGGCCGTTCGCACTACCCTCTGTAGCGCCTTACGGGCAGATCTTGAGCAGTTGCCATACCAGGCGGTGATGCAACCTGTCAGGATGCTCTCAATGGTGCAGCTGTAGAAACTTTTGAGGATCTGCCAAATCTTTTCAGTCTCCTGAGTTGAAAAAGGTTATGTTGTGCCCTCTTCACGACTGTCTTGGTGTGTTTGGACCATGATAGTTCATTGGTGATGTGGACACTAAGGAACTTGAAACTCGCAACCCGCTCCACTACAGCCCCTTCGATGTTAATGGGGGCCTGTTCGGTCTGCCTTTTTCTGTAGTCCACGATCAGCTCCTTTGTCTTGCTCACATTGAGGGAGAGGTTGTTGTCCAGGCACCTCACTGCCAGTTCTCTGACCTCCTCCCTATAGGCTGTCTCATCGTTGTCGGTTATCAGAACTACCACTGTTGTGTCGTCAGCAAACTTAATGATGGTGTTGGAGTTGTGTTTGGCCACGCAGTTGTGGGTGGACAGGAATACAGGAGGGGACTAAGTACACACCCCTGAGGAGCCCCAGTGTTAAGGATCAGCATGGCAGACGTGTTGTTGTCTACTCTTACCACCTGGGGGTGGCCGTCAGGAAGTCCAGGATCCAGTTGCCGAGGGAGGTGTTTAGTCTCAGAGTCCTTAGCTTAATGATGAGCTTCGTGGGCACTATGGTGTTGAACGCTGAGCTGTAGTCAATGAACAGCATTCTCACATAGGTGTTCCTTTTGTCCTGGTGGGAATGGGCAGTGTGGAATGCGATTGAGATTGCATCATCTGTGGATCTGTTGGGGTGGTATGCGAATTAGAGTGGGTCTAGGGTGTCCGGGAGGATGCTGTTAATGTGAGCCATGAGCAGCCTTTCAAAGCACTTCACAGCTACCGACGTGAGTGCCACGGGGCTATAATAATTTAGGCAGGTTACCTTCGCTTCCTTGGGCACAGGGACTATGGTGGTCTGCTTGAAACATGTTGGTATTACAGACTCGGACAGGGAGAGGTTGAAAATGTCAGTGAAGACACTTGACAGTTGGTCCGCGCATGCTTTGAGTACACGTCCTGGTAATCCGTCTGGCCCAGCGGCTTTGTGAATGCTGACCTGTTTAACACTCTCGGCTACCGAGAGTGTTATCAGATAGGCCTATCACGTACAGGCCCTTATATCAGTCATCAGTCAAAAAGAGGGTGTCTTGTCCTGCTCCGGATATCTGGTCCTGCATTCATTCCATATTAATGTATGTAGCCTTAGAAATAAGGTTCATGAAATGAATAACTTGCTAACATCAGATAACATTCATATATTAGCCATTTCTGAGACTCACTTAGATAAGTAATTTGACGAGACAGGAATGCTTATGGGGGAGATGTTGCTGTATATATTCAGGGCCATATTCCTGTAATGCTTAGAGAAGATCTTATGTCAAGTGCTATTGAAGTGTTGTGGTTGCAGGTTCAACTGGCACAAGCCTTTTCTTATGGGGTGTTGCTATAGGCCACCAGGTGCTAACAGTCAGTATATAAATAATATGTGTGAAATGCTTGATAGTCTATGTGATTTTAATTTTCTTGGGGACTTGAATATGAACTAGTTTTCATCAAGCTGTCTGCTCAAAAGGAAGGTTCTCGCTGTAACCAGTGCCTGTAATCTGGTTCAGGTTATTAATCAACCTACCAGGGTGTTTACAAACACTACAGGAACAAGATCATCCACATGTATTGATCACATTTTCACTAAAGCTGTGTCCATACTTATTGGATGCATTGATCATAATATAGAGGGGAAACAGTGACTTCGAAAAGTATTCAGTACAAACAACAAATAATACAACAAATACTGTGGTTAGACTCAACTACAATAATTGATTATTAAAAAAAAAAAATGTATAAAAAAAAGTAATAATCTTTGTAAATTATATCATAAAAAAGGACTGGTGGAGTTATGTCACACATGCAGTTAACAAAAATATATGGAAATGTCTGCTCTACCCAAAATTGCAGTATTACCGCAAAAATGGAAGAAGCAAGTGGAAGTGGGAGAAAGTAAGGAACTTATCTGTCTGCCCTGCATTAAAGACCAAAATTGGTTAAAGAAAAGTGTGATAAATAAAAAATTACACCAGTTTCATTTAAGGACCAAGAAATGGACACCTGTGCCATATATAATGCAAAATATTTGGGAAGAGATTTTCAATGTACCGATTCCATGGCAAATGGTTATTGAACAGACACGCAAAACGACTCCGGATTCAAAACATTAAAAAAAAGTAAATTATACAAAATTCTTGCAACCAATAGAATATTATATATACAGTGCATTCTGAAAGTATTCAGACACCATTACTTTTTCCACATTTTAGTACATTACAGCCTATTCTAAAATGGGTTAAATTGTTTGTTTTCCTCACCAATCTACACACAATACACCATAATGAAATTTGCTAATTTATATTAAGAACAAACATGAAATATCACATTTACTTAAGTATTCAGACCCTTTACTCAGTACTTTGTCGAAGCACCTTTAGCAGCCTCGAGTCTTCTTGGGTATGACGCTACAAGCTTGGCACACCTGTATTTGGGGTGCCAAGCTGCAGATCCTCTGCAGATCCTCTCAAACTCTGTCAGGTTGGATGGGGAGCGTTGCTGCACAGATATTTTCAGGTCACTCCAGAGAGCTGGGCCAATCAGAGACTTGTCCCGAAGCCACTCCTGCGTTGTCTTGGCTGTGTGCTTAGGGTCGTTGTCCTTTTAGAAGGTGAACCTTGACCCCAGTCTGAGGTCCTGAGTGCTCTGGAGCAGGTTTTCATCAAGGATCTCTCTGTACTTTGCACCGTTCATCTTTCCCTCGATCCTGACTAGTCTCTCAGTCCCTGCCACTGAAAAACATCACCACAACACAATGCAGCCACCACCATGCTTCACCATAGGGATGTTGCCAGGTTTCCTCCAGACGTGTGACTTGGCATTCAGGCCCAAGAGTTCAATCTTGGTTTCATCAGACCAGAGAATCTTGTTTCTCATGGTCTGAGAGTCTTTAGGTGCCTTTTGACAAACTCCAAGCGGACTGTCATGTGCCTCTTAATGAAGAGCGGCTTCCGTCTGGCCACTTTACCATAAATACCTGATTGGTGGAGTGCTGCAGAGATGGTTGTCCTTCTCGAAAGTTCTCCCATCTCCACAGAGGAACTCTAGAGCTGTGTCAGAGTGACCATCGGGTTCTTGGTCACCTCCCTGACCAAGGCCCTTCTCCCCCGATTGCTCAGTTTGTCCGGGTGGCCAGCTCTAGGAAGAGTCTTGGTGGTTCCAAACTTCTTTCATTAAAGAGTGATGGAGGGCACTTTGTTCAAGGGGACTTTCAATGCTGCATACATTTTTGGTACCCTTCCCCAGATCTGTGCCTTGACAGAATCCTGTCTCGGAGCTCAAACTTCGACCTCATGCCTTGGTTTTTGCTCTGACATGCAGTGTCAACTGTGGGACCTTTTATAGTCAGTTGTGTGCCTTTCCAAATCATGTCCAATCAATTGAATTTACCACAGGTGGACTCCAATTAAGTTGTAGAAACATCAAGGATGATCAATGGAAACAGGATACACCTGAGCGCAATTTCAAGTCTCATAACAAAGTGTCTGAAGAGTTATGTAAATAAGGTGTTTCTGTTGTTTATTTTTAATACATTTGCAAACATTTCTGCTTTGTCATTATGGGGTATTGTGATGTCATTATGGGGTATTGTGTGTAGATTGCCGAGGATTTGTATTTATTTAATCCATTTTAGAATATGGCTGTAACGTAACGAAATGTGGGGGGAAAAAATCAAGGGGTCTGAATACTTTCCGAAGTCACTGTATCCAGGAAAACCAAAGTAAAAAAAAAAACTGGGCCTTAAAATAGTGTATAAGAGATCATACAAAAGATTTTGCTGTGTCTCTCATGTGGATGATGTTCAAAATATTTGTTGGTCTGACGCTGCACTTGATGAATTTATGAAATTGCTACTACCAATTATTGATAAACATGCACCTGTTAAGAAACTGACTGTTAGAACTGTTAAGGCTCCATGGATTGATGAGGAATTGAAAAACTGTATGGTTGAAAGAGATGGGGCAAAAGGAGTGGCTAATAAGTCTGGCTGCACATCTGACTGGCTGACTTACTGCAAATTGAGAAATGATGTGACTAAACTGAACTTAAAAAGAAACTGTATTATGAAGCCAAGATCAATGATATAAAGAGAGATGGAAATACAACTTTGTAGTACTTTAAATGAAATTATGGGCAGAAAGATATTCAACTCCATATTTCATCGAATCAGATGGCTTATTCATCACAACACCATTTGTTGTTGCCAATTATGTTAATGATCACTTCATTGGCAAAGTGGGCAAACTTAGGCAGGAAATGCCAACAACAAGCAGTGAGCCATTGTATTCATGCATAAAAAAACAAATAATGAAAGAAAAGCATTGTAAGTCTGAATTTTGTAAAGTTAGTGTGGGAGAGGTGGAAAAAGTATTGTTATCGATCATTAATGACACTCGTGTAGGTGTCAATAGCAGCCATAAAATGATGCAATATATGTCACAACAGGTCTAAATATATGTGGCATGACAGTGTTATGACCCTATTATGACAGGTTATGTCAACTGTTATGACTTATGACATGGCAATGACTGTGGGTCTTAAGGAAAGCGTTACCCAATTTTGTAAAGTGGCCTTGCTGTTCATAAAAAATCCATCATCTAAATCAATCACTTTTCATTGTCATTGTTCTTTATTGTAGTAACGTTAACATAAGAGATTAAAGATATTTGTCATGCAATGCAGCTGAAGAGACTAGCTAACTATTTTCTTGCTTAGTGTAGTGGAGGATTGGGATTGAGCCTTAACATCAATCACGTACTGTAGTGCACAGCGTTTGTGTCATAGACGGGTTGGTTGCTTAGCAACAAAACCAACATGTACACAACTATGGGGAAAAACAGATGGGGGTTGGGTTAAACTGTTGCCAACATGTACAATATATTTTGTCTTCAAATGTTTATTGAAAACATAAATACAGTACATTTGCACAATGAGCATTTGTCATCTCTCAAATACATTGTTACATTTGTTAGTTTGCTAGCTAGCGTTTTTTTGTTGTTGCCATATTAGCATAGACATATCAGTTATTAAAACACTTCAAAACAAAAACATGACATCAATAACAAGATTCAACAAGCTGAAACGAGCCACCTACGATTCCGGCCCATGGGAGCTTCTTGTCATTGTTACTATCTGACCATTCATAATCATAACAAAGCACTCTTTCCAGCCACATTATTTTTGTGACATTGTCCAGCCAATCTGTCTGTACTACTGAAAGTACTAATTCTCTCACCTCAACCTCAACTGATGACCTACCACATCCTCCCCCCAGACACGTGATCAAACAAAAGCACTACTATCCAATGGATGACCTCACCAATGATCTGCCTTAAAAGTGAACTGCACTCCGCATGTGTATCTTCCGGTGCTCACTAAGAAATCCAGCGTCCAATACTGAAGCCCAACTGAGAGGGTCGTCACTAGTCACCACAGCCACAAAGTCAGAAGGCCCGCCTACTTGACCAATCACATGAGGGTGTGTGCTGATGTGAACTCCGACCGGCATGCAGGGGCAAACGAGAGACATGCATTTTTTATCTATTGATCATTCAATGATTTGGTTATTAGATATAGTAAAACCAACTGTTGACCAAGAACCCGATGGTCACTCTGATAGACCTCTAGAGTTCCTCTGTGGAGATGGGAGAACCTTTCAGAAGGACAACCAACTCTGTAACACTCCACCAATCAGGCCTTTATGGTAGAATGGCCAGACGAAAGCCACTCCTCAGTAAAAGGCACATGACAGCCCGCTTGAAGTTTGCCAAAAGTCACCTAAAGACTCTCATACCATGAGAAACAAGATTCTCTGGTCTGATGAAACCAAGATTGAACTCTTTGACCTGAATGCCATGTGTCACGTCTGGAGGAAACCTGGCAACATCCCTACGGTGAAGCATGGTGGTGGCAGCATAATGCTGTGGGGATGTTTTTCAGCAGCAGGGACTGGGAGACTAGTCAGGATCGAGACAAATATGAACGGAGCAAATTAGAGAGAGATTCTTGATGAAAACCTGCTCCAGAGCACTCGGGATCTCAGACTGGGGCGAAGGTTCACCTTCCAACAGGACAACGACCCTAAGCACACAGCCAAGACAATGCAGGAGTGGCTTTGGGATAAGTCTCTGAATGTCCTTGAGTGGCCCAGCAAGAG
This sequence comes from Salmo trutta, assembly GCF_901001165.1. Taxonomy (NCBI): domain Eukaryota; kingdom Metazoa; phylum Chordata; class Actinopteri; order Salmoniformes; family Salmonidae; genus Salmo; species Salmo trutta. The sequence goes on along the minus strand of NC_042987.1, from coordinate 38,687,230 downwards.
CCCGGACTTGAACCCGATCGAACATCTCTGGAGAGACCTGAAAATAGCTGTGCAGCAACACTCCCCATCCAACCTGACAGAGATTGAGGATCTGCAGAGAAGAATGGAAGAAACTTCCCAAATACAGGTGTGCCAAGCATGTAGCGTTATACCTAAGAAGACTCGATGGCGTAATCCCTGCCAAAGGTGCTTCAACAAAGCACTGAGTAAAGGGTCTGAATACTCATGTAAATGTGATATTTCCTTTTTTTTAGCAACATTTTTAAAAAAAATCAGTTTTTGCTTTGTCATTATGGGCTATTGTGTTTATATTGATGAGGGTAAAAAAAACATTCCAACGTTTTAATCAATTATTGATATGTAGGCTATGTGAGCTGTTTTTAAATACATGTGCCAGAATCACTGTGGAATGCTTAACACCTTGAGGTGTCCATGCCCCAACGAATTGAGGGTTCGTTCTGACGGCAAAAGGTGAAACTCAATATTAGGAAAGTGATCCAAATTGTTGGTATACTTAGTGTAAACAATCCATGCCTGTCACGGCATGTGTGTAGGTGGCAGAGAAGTCAGGCGCAGGAGAAACAATCTTGGTGGAACTGGAGAAGTTTAATAAAGTAAAACAAACTACATTACCAAAGTACAATACAAAAGTAACATGGGTACAAATACCAGTTGCGCTCCAAAAAATGACAACACGCGTAAAAACAACAAACAATCTCCGACAAGCACATGAGGGAAAACAGAGGGTTAAATACTCAACATGTAATGAATGGGATTGGAACCAGGTGTGTAGGAAGACAAGACAAAACAAATGGAAAATGAAAAATGGATCAATGATGGCTAGAAGACCGGTGACGTCGACCGCCGAGCACCGCCTGAACAAGGAGGGGCATCGACTTCGGTAGAAGTCGTGACAATGCCTCAATTGTCTCAAGGTTTAAAAATCATTTTTTAACCTGTCTCCTCCCCTTCATCTACACTGATTGAAGTGGATTCAACAAGTGACGTCAATAATGGATCATAGCTTTCACCTGGATTCACCTGGTCAGTCTAATGTTTAGTTCACTCAGAGTATATTTCATGTGTTCTTCCTTCAAAGGGCCATTCTATGGGTTAAAGTTGCAATAGATAGCTGTTATAGATCTGTCATTCTCATTGAAAGCAAGTCTAAGAAACAGTAGATCTGTTCTATGTACACTATTTCTGTGCTTCCCGTTCTTATTAAGGTCCATTTTTGTGTCTTCTACTTTCGGTTTTGTACACCAGCTTCAAACTGCTGAAAATACTATATTTTCGGTTTTGGAAAATATATTTATCAGCGATTTAGATGGTACCATGATTCTCTACACTATACTTGCTTGTTTTGTCACAAACTGAAATTAGGCGATCTGTTTGAATTTTCGGTTACTGGCCCAACTCTCCTACCTGCCAGGTTAATGCACAATACAGTTTTTACTTGGGCATCATGTCCTGTGAGAACGCACACGTCCCCCTTCAACTTCCCTAACCACTAACCCATGTTGCCTTGTCTCCTTTCCTTCCAGAAAAGATTTTCTCAATTCATTTTGATTGTACAGACTAGCTAGAATGTCTAAATATTATATAGATGGGTCAAAGTAGCAGTGGGACCGGGATTCGACTTGGACATATGTACTGAATGTAACGACTAAACCCTGGGTCTTGTCTGTCTCCTTTTCCACTTTGACGATCTTACAAAACTTCTTCTTCTTCCATGACTTATTCATAATCTACCACGGCTCCCTCTGCTAGGCTCTCGCGTAACAAGTTTGAGAGTTGAGGAGGTCACAAAGCGGAGGGAGTGTTTGCAGTAACATATCGCTCTGTCATACCAGCCAGATATGTTTGTAGACGTCAGCGACACGAGGATGGACCTGTCACTACTGTTTAATGTCACAGGGAGGGAAATGACGCCCATGGGGGGGGGGGGGGGGGGGGGGGGACAGAGGATGAGCTGAGATTCTACATGGCCCGTCTATTGTTTTTCTGCCTGAAACTGTTCAGTTCTGTTTACCATACAATTTCACTCAGTCTCTCCTACAGAAGATATTTACAAAAAAAAGCAGAAGATCTTCAGGAAACTTTATGTATTTCTCATAGTGAACAATTAGATGAAGACAACCAACTGCTTGCAACAGGATACTTGGGGCAAAGTCATTGATATTCATGAGTTACGCCTGATCGCTGTGTTCAGCATTCCTTTACACTTCACATTTTATGATATCAAATCAAATGTATTTATATAGCCCTTCTTACATCAGCTGATATCTCAAAGTGCTGTACAGAAACCTAGCCTAAAACCCCAAACAGCAAGCAATGCAGGTGTAGAAGCACGATATCTGAAGTGATATCTGAAGTGAACACAGTGATCAGTGAACAGGGTGGTTCCACCAGGCTAGGTTATACCCTGGACATTATATGGGAACACAGCGATCAGGCTGGTTCCACCAGGCTAGGATATGCTCTGGACATTACAGTTGAAGTCGGAAGTTTACATACACTTAGGTTGGAGTCATTAAAACTTGTTTTTCAGCCTCTCCACAAATTTCTTGTTAACAAATTATAGTTTTGGCAAGTCGGTTAGGACATCTGCTGTGTGCATGACAAGTAATTTTTCCAACAATTGTTTACAGACATATTATTTCACTTATAATTCTTATAATTTAAGTTGACTGTGCCTTTAAACAGCTTGGAAAATTCCAGAAAATTATGTCACGGCTATAGAAGCTTCTGATAAGCTAATTGACATCATTTGAGTCAATTGGGGGGTGTACCTGTGGATGTATTACAAGGCCTACCTTCAAACTCAGTGCCTCTTTGCTTGACATCATGGGAAAATCTAAATAAATCAGTCAAGACCTCAGAAAAAAATTGTAGACCTCCACAAATCTGGTTCATCTTTGGGAGCAATTTCCAAACACCTGAAGGTACCACGTTCATCTGTACAAACAATAGTACACAACTATAAACACCATGGGACCACGCAGCCATCATACCACTCAGGAAGGAGACGCGTTCTGTCTCCTAGAGATGAACGTACTTTGGTGCGAAAAGTGAAAATCAATCCCAGAACAACAGCAAAGGACCTTGTGAAGATGCTGGAGGAAACAGGTACAAAAGTATCTATATCCACAGTAAAACGAGTCCTATATCAACATAACCTGAAAGGCCACTCAGCAAGGAAGGAGCCACTGCTCCAAAACCGCCATAAAAAAGCCAGACTACGGTTTGCAACTGCACAAGGGGACAAAGATCATACTTTTTGGAGAAATGTCCTCTGGTCTGATGAAACAAAAATAGAACTGTTTGGCCATAATGACCATCGATATGTTTGGAGGAAAAAGGGGAACGCTTGCAAGCCGAAGAACACCATCCCAACCGTGAAGCACGGGGGTGGCAGCATCATGTTGTGGGGGTGTTTTGCTGCAGGAGGGACTGGTGCACTTCACAAAATACATGGCATTATGAGGAAGGAAAATTATGTGGATATATTGAAGCAACATCTCAAGACATCAGTCAGAAAGTTAAAGCTTGGTCGCAAATGGGTCTTCCAAATGGACAATGACCCCAAGCATACTTCCAAAGTTGTGGCAAAATGGCTTAAGGACAACAAAGTCAAGGTATTGAAGTGGACATCACAAAGCCCTGACCTCAGTCCTGTAGAAAATTTGTGGGCAGAACTGAAAAAACGTTTTTGAGCAAGGAGGCCTACAAACCTGACTCAGTTACACCAGCTCTGTCAGGAGGAATGTGCCAAAATTCACCCAACCAAATACTAATTGAGTGTATGTAAACTTCTGACCCATAGGAATGTGATGAAAAAAATTCAAGCTAAAATAAATCATTCTCTCTACTATTATTCTGACATTTCACATTCTTAAAATAAAGTGGTGATCCTAACTGACCAAAGACAGGGAATTTTTACTAGGATTAAATGTCAGGAATTGTGAAAAACTGAGTTTAAATGTATGTGGCTAAGGTAAACTTCCGACTTCAACTGTATATGGGAACACAGTGATCAGGTTGGTTCCACCAGGCTAGGTTATAGCCTGGACATTATATGGTGAACACACTGACAGGTGAAGGTTTCTGGCCGGATACTTGCCAACATGTGTCTGACTGTTCCATTCATAGGAATGCTGCATATTCAGCTGCAAACAGGATATCTTTTGAACTGTAGCAGGCAATCTTAAGAGGTGGTGTTGACTGGAACGGCTTGTGGTGATAAAATGCACAGTGGTAAATTAGTAAATTAAAGTGGTAAATTACATTTTGTTCTAAAGAAAGGACAAAACTTTTTGATAAGGAACTTCACAACCAAAATTACTATTTGTATCTGCTTGGCTGGGGAATAAGTTTACTAGTTTTCAAGCCAGGTATTTTTGAATACAGCTTTTCACATAACACACATTACTTTTCGTTGTTGATGAAGCCGTCTGTCTCATCAGGGCAGTAACTAGGGTCACTTATCAGAAGTTTCATGATGGCGTGTCCTTTTCATAGGAGTCGAGGGAGACTCTGGAAACAACGGAGGAGGTGCCACAAGTTTATTCTAAGGTCTTGCCTGAGAAGCTGTGAAAATAGCAAGTGAACAGTGATCTAAATTATTTTTGGAGGTCACTAAACCATTGCAATCATATTGCAAATGATAGCCACAAATGATACCCACATTTGTTCCTTCTGGTAGGTCCCCGGCATCCGTTCATAACTAGGGGATCAGTCTGACACCCAACCGTTCACTTTGTCTAACAGAAAAACAGGCTCAACGATTGTCTGCATCCATTAATTATAAACATAGGTCGAGAAATATCAATCTTGTTTGGAAGCCAATTCTATGCTTCATAGATGTAGACTGACTGGCTCCAGATTGGATTAGATTCAGGCCGGTGACGCCGATACACTATGCAACCAACTGTGACATGTTTTGCTATGGCCCTGGGTTGGGTTGAGTTTGCTGCTGCTAGTTAGTACAATGCCGTGTACTTAATTTGTGCCCTAGACATGTGTTGCACCTCAGAGCACAATGTGACTGTTTAATCTAAATTACGCTAATTTTGGGTGGCATGGAAATACGATGACATGGCTAAAGTAGGCAAATCATTTGTAGGAAACAACTTTGCCATATTATCATGTCGTTAAATTTACTTTAGAGAGATAGCAATGTTGCCATTACTGTTACTAGCAAAGTTCGTCAAAAATAGCTAGCAATGCTAATGTTATCTAGCTAAAATACAGTGGTCTCCTCAATCTTAGTTAGCTGGCTGAAGTTATAGTTGGATCTAAAGTCTAACATTAGACAGATAGCTAGCTAGCTAACGTCAGCTATGCTAGCGCTGATACTGATAATGATTATCAAAATATACATATCCAGATACATAACCAGCAATCTATGGTTTAGCTACAGGTATACTCACCACCACTGGGGACCAACCAATCATAGCCGTGGGAAGTAGGGGTGCTGAGGGTGCTGCAGTACCCCCTGAAAAATTAGAATAAAAAAATATATTAAGAAATAATTTATATTATTTGAAAAAGAAAAACAATATAACAAAAGTAGTGCACTGGGCCTTTATTAGCAGACCGATGTAGCGTAAAAACGTTGTCCTCAAAATGTTCCTTTTTGCACTAAAATAAAGGTTTCTGGCTCATATCGTTTTTCAAGGGGAGTAGTTGGTTTAGTTGATTAGTTGGTTTTTAGGGGCAGTCGCTCTTTAACGTTAAGAAAATAAATACCTAAACTACCACTAACAGGTCCCGATCATTATCATAAAGGGATGCTGTAACATTAGTAGGAGAAAAAAAAGCCTTTGTTTTGCTACTTTATTAACTGGAGCTGTAATGAGAGAGTTTCAAAGCAGAGCAGCAGCTCAAATGTGAGTAACGAGGGGAGCAGGGAGGGGGAGAGAGATGGCAACCAAGTCGACTTGAGCTGGTAGACAAACTTATTGCTAGTTATTTATCATCTTATCTGATTACATAGTATCTGTCTTGACTGCATCAAACTGAGAGAAGCGTGTTAAGCTATCTAGCCTGCCAGCAAACGTTAGCTAGGCTAATTGATACTACATAACTTTCTCCCCTTCTGAGTCCTGCAGTAAATAACAACAACTCCGTTCAGATTGTTAAGTAACAGCCTACCTGCTGGCTCTTAGTGTTGTAGCCTGTCCTTGTCGTTTAACTTCCATTGATTAGCCTAGAATGGCACCGGAGGGGATGGCTATTTTGTGTTTTTTTGCATTGTTTGTAACTTATTTTTTACATAATGTTGGTGCTACCGTCTTTTATGACCGAAAAGAGCTTCTGGATATCAGAACAGCGATTACTCACCTCGAAAGATTTGTTCTTTAATGAGTCAGACGCAAAGGATATACTGTTTCTCCAGACCAGGCCCAAATCCCCGTCATTCGCGTGAAGAAAAGACGGAAGTACACAGGGGGGAGATCGGGTTGCATTGTGAGAATTCGTTGGCGAGTGGATAACCCGCCTCTACCATCCATTCTATTGGCCAACGTGCAATCACTGGAGACAAAAAACTGGATGAGCTCCGTTCGAGACTATCCTACCAACAGGACAATAAAAACTGTAATGTCTTATTTTTCTCTGAGTCGTGGCTGAACGACGATGTAGATAATATACAATTGTCTGGGTTTTCTGTGCATCGGCAGGACAGAACAGCTACGTCCGGTATGACGAGGGGTGGTGTGTGTCTATTTGTCAAAACAGCTGGTGTGCGATGTCTAGTATTAAGGAAGTTTCGAGGTATTGCTCACCTGAGGTAGAGTACCTCATGATAAGGTGTAGACCTCACTATCTACCAAGAGAGTTTTCATCTATATTTTTCGTAGCCATCTATTTACCACCACAAACCGATGTTGGCACTAAGACCGCACTCAACCAGCTGCATAGGGCCATTAGCAAACAAGAAAATGCTCATCCAGAAGCAGCCAGGGACTTTAATGCAGGTACATTTAAATCCGTTTTACCTAATTTCTACCAGCATGTCACATTTGCAACCAGAGGAAAATAAAACTTTAGACCACACATAGAGACATGCAAATCTGACCATAATTCTATCCTCCTGATTCCTGCTTACAAGCAAAAACTAAAGTAGGAAGTACCAGTGACTCTCTCAATACGGAAGTGGTCAGATGATGCTGATGCTACGCTACAGGACTGTTTTGCTAGCACAAACTGGAATATGTTCCGGGATTCATCCAATGGCATTGAGGAGTATACCACCTCAGTCACCGGCTTCATCAATAAGTGCATCGATGACGTCGTCCCCACAGTGACCCTACGTACATATCCCAAACAAAAGCCATGGATTACAGGCAACATCCTCATCAAGCTAAAGGCTAGAGCTGCCGCTTTCAAGGAGTGGGACACCAATCCGGACGCTTATAAGAAATCACGCTATACCCTCAGACGAACCATCAAACAGGCAAGGCATGGACTATACAAGGTGTCAAAAGCATTCCACAGGGATGCTGGTCCATGTTGACTCCAATGCTTCCCACAGTTGTGTCAAGTTGGCTGGATGTCCTTTGGGTGTGGACCATTCTTGATACACATGGGAAACTGTAGAGCGTGAAAAACCCAGCAGTGTTGCAGTGCTTGACACACACCGGTGTGCCTGGCACCTAATACCACCCGTTCAAAGGCATTTAATATTATGTCTTGCACATTCACCTTCTGAATGGCACACATACACAATCAATGTCTCAAATGTCTTAAAATTCCTTCTTTAATAAGGTCGATGTCACGTTCTTGAAATTGAGCGGACCAAGGTGAAGCGTGAGTATAGTTCCACATATGTTTAATCTCTGCGAAACAAACAAAACATTAACGAAACGTGAAGTCATGACGTGCACACAGGCAACTAAACACAAACAATATCCCACAAAACACAGGTGGGGAAATGGCTACCTAAATATGATCCCCAATCAGAGGCAACGATAAACAGCTGCCTCTAATTGGGAACCATATTAGCACCAACATAGAAATAAACATACTAGATCACCCCCTAGTCACGCCCTGACCTACTACACCATAGAGAACCAAGGGCTCTCTATGGTCAGGGCGTGACAGTCGATGTCCGAGGCCCCGAGTAAATGTAATTAGCATAATACAAAAAAAGACCCATAAAAATCTGTCCGTTTTAAGATAGAGAACAGTTTTTTTGCAGTGTTTTTTTCTGTATCTGCGGTGAAAGGTAACAAAGCGATATTTGTCAGACCATTAAACATCCCGAAAATTGGTCTTCTCATGAAATCGTCTGTAGCGTCCGAACGGTTTGGTCTACAAAACTATTATGACCCCTCTATGGAAAGATGAGACTCTCACGAACATGTACGTTTTGCATTACTCTAGCATGCCCACAGGCCTCACAAGACTCGTCTGAAGGTCCCTTGGTACCAGTTGAAAAAATGTATGGAAGTATAAATGGAGACTGTTTAATGTCAACAACATGGGGTTAAATACATGTAACAAAAAAAAATGTTTTCTGATATCTCTTATATCTCTCAACAACAAAAAAATCATTTTGATACTTTTTGGGGGACTATCCATGTGGTGAATATGTTATTCAATGCATTTGTATAGGCTAATAGCAGTAAGACCAAAAATAATTTAGCTCCCCCTGGCTTAGACAGGGTTTAGACTCTGATGGGTTAACCTGTCTCCTCCCCTTCATCTACACTGATTGAAGTGGATTTAACAAGTGCCATCAATAAGGGATCATAGCTTTTTCCTAGATTCACCTGGTCAGTCTATGTCATGGAAATAGCAGGTGTCCTTAATGTTTTGTGCACTTCATTGATATTGATTACTGCTTTGTTGGGTTTGGAGCTTGCAAGAAAGGCATGTCACTGTACTTGTGCATGTGGCATTAAAACTTGAAACTGAATTTTCTCTCTCAACGGGAAGCGTGATGTAGACCATCTGCATTGTGAATTCATGTGGAATTTTATGCCTTTTTCTTATCGTTTTAACGGAAAACCGATAAAAATGTACAGTTTTAAACGTTAAGAAAAATTTTCCATTTTTGTTCCAGCATTATCACAGTATACACATGATCCCAATTCTAGCTCCAAGATACCAGCGAACCGAAAAAGTCGATTGTGCTAATTTATTGACGCATTGAACCATGTTGCGCACCGTAGTTTAAAAACTAGTGCTAAAACATTGATGTCATATCTGTATTCCGACATCTTTATGCACCTTCTTCAAACACACCCAGTTATTGTAGCCATTTGCACTTTAAAAGGGATAATCTTTTCTCTGAAGAGTTCTTTTTTTCTAAATTTTTTACTGCAGCTTTCCTAGGCAACAAAATATTCTAAATGTGCCACTCACTCACCTTAAGCTCGTTGGACTCTGGCCCATATTGGTAAAACAGTGACCCGAAGGGCTGATTAATAATTTATCTCCTTGCTCTCACCCCCCTACGGACAAATCAAGATATTACACATCATTTTATTAATTATTATGTGCGGCGCCATTATGCATGTTTCGAGTCTGAGGAAAAATAGGCATTGAGATTGTACTTTAATTAATGGTACTTCAACAGCGGGAGTGGAGAGGGGAATGCAAAAATCCAATCCCTTGATACAAAATATTTATTCATGACCACATTAAACATTAATACCTTTTTTAGAGGGGGAAAGAAAAGGGAAAAAAAGCCCAAGGGAGTTCTAACGTTATAATAATGGAATTGTTGTGCCGATGGTGGTACTTACAGTAATTAATATTTAATTTAGTCAGGGTTTACCCATCGAGGAGTGACCCATTGTAAAAAAAGAAATCACTCTTGTTGAACTGGTCGGGTTATTTAGGCCATCGAATAACACAGGTTGTAAAATAGTTAGATAAGAAAGTTTGCCACACTGACAAATGTAACTTAAATGTGAGATAGCAAGCAAGAGTGAGCTACTATTGACAGAACATGGTTCATATTATACTTTTTTTTTTAATACTTTTTATATATCCAGTAGCCAGTTTTAATAAAATAGTGCACCACATCATGAGTCATATACTTTACGTCCAGTAAGTTCACATAAAATACAGTACATAAAACATGTAAAACTCATCATAAATAGCCTACTAATCCTGGCCTTCATCAATTCACATCACTTCAATTTACCATCCACTCCCTGGTTAAGATGAAATGCTCCTTTTCTTCAGAACCTCACGGACTACGCTGAAATGAAAAGCCGTTCTATTAGAATTGTCAATATCTAAACTGTCCCAGTAGAATGGAAAAGATAGGAGCATTATTGCCCTGCTTGGTTGGGTAATGCTCTTAAGAGGTCATCTATTTCAGGCTTTGTACGGTGCGCCTGGTTGCCTAGGACCCAAATCAATACCCAAATTAGTTGTGATCAGTACAGATTTGCACAATCCTGTCTTCAAATGTGAGCGATCCATAAGGTCTCCAATGCATCACAGAGTCCATTGAGCATGTTTCCACATTACTTATCATTGTCCTTCAAAAAACGAGAAGGCCAGGGAAGAAATCAATAGCATCTCACCTATCAAGCAATTGACTCCATTTTATGTTTATTGACCCCCCCCCCCCATCAACCCATCAATGTAAATAGTCCAAGGTACCATGACTCACTTTGTTGTCATCAAATATGGCTTGAGTTCCTTTTCAGAAAATAATGAATAAATTCAGTGTCGATCTCCCGCAGTAATCAAAATGGCAGGACTACTTCAGACGCACGGTTTAGCAAAACCCAAGCTTTGAACTGAGCAGGTGATTATTATTAGACAATCAATACCCTCACCTAAAAGGTAAATACAATTTAAACCAAAGTTTTCCATTGGAGCTGACATCAACATCCTGCACAGCTCAACCTGTTTTAGAACTTTTTTTTTAATAGTGAGGTATCTACAGTATTAAGAGCCCCCCCCCCCCCCACTTCAAATAGAATTCATAAGAGTTACACCGTTCACACAGTCCTGTTCAAAACTGGAAGAAAATGTGCTGTTTGTGTTGACTTTGATGTACTGACGCCTGGATAGGTATTTAAACATTTTCAGCTAACCACATTATATGATATAGCCATCTGATTTCCAACTAAACAGTCGATGATGTGGGACGTAACTCAGTTTTGTAGTGTCCGAAGGCATCTCAACTTTTGACATAGTCTCCCTTCCCATTTTTCATCTAGGCTCCCTTCCCATCGTCATCTATGCAAGGGGTGGGGATTGAATGAAACATGTCACAAGCCACTTTAAAAAATATATTTTTTCAAATAGAAACCTTCTTCTCTTCTCCTCTACCCTGCAACTCTTCCCTCGGGTCCTTGGTGTACAAGAGATGTATTTTCTGCCAATATACCTGGTAATTGAATTAAGTAATAAGGGCCCGAGGCGGTGTGGTATACGGCCAATATACCACGGCTAAGGGCTGTTCTTAAGCACGACGCAACATGGAATGCCGAGATAAAGCCCTTAGCCGTGGTATATTGGCCATATACCACAAACCCCTGAAGTGCCGTATTGCTATTATAAACTAGTTACCAATGTAATTAGAGCAGTAAAAATAAATGTTTTGTCATACCCGTGGTACAAGGTCTGATATATAACGGCTGTCTGCCAATCAGCACTCAGGACTCGAACCACCCAGTTTATAATTCTTAAGAGTATTCGGCCGCATAAAATTATCTTTTGTAAATTCCAGTCACCCAAGTTCAGTTTTTTTCCCCCAGTTATTTATCCTTTATTTTGTTTATTTTAGTCTTTCTATTTTACTGTCAACGAGTACGGTTACGTGCACATAATAATGCAATTATTGTGGATAGTCAGATTAATATAGTTTGATTCAAATGTCTACATACTTTGCAAGAAGAACGATTTGTCTAATAATCCTGTTTCCATGGACACATCTGAGATCAGGTTACCTGATACCACTCTGATAAATGCAGAAATGTCCTAATAAATGGAAAGATTGCTCAGAAAACCAGGTGTATTAATCGGGGTGTGCCTACTTCAATTTTGACCTTATGCCGATTATGATAAGCAGAGTAAGGTGTTTACATGACTATTGCATAATCTGCCTACTGACATAATCAGTTTAATATCGAATTATTAGTATCCATGTAAGCATACTCAATATAACATTTATTCATAGAGAAACAATGAAAAAAATGTATGTTCTGGAGTCCATGTCAATACTTAAATCACATCAGAATCCATTTTTGACGTCTGCAAAGAAAGACATACGATAAAAAAAAAGTGTAATTCCTTTTAATTGCGCATTTAACAAGAGAGGAATGTGTTGGAGGAAAGACTGTTGATGACAGAGTAGAAACGGTTGCTACAGGAGATGAGTGTGGGCCGCAAGCAATGTCCGGGAGAAGAGGAATATTGGGACTGGGACACAGAAAGGAATGGAGGAGGGGGGAAAGAAGAAGAGGTAGAAGCTAATGAGGAAAGCATTGAATTTGAGGAAGAGGGCGATTAAAAATGGAGATGGGGTGTTGAAGAATTGGTGTCAAGTGCAAACAGAGTGAGCCATGAAGATTGATGTCAAGTGCAAACAAAGTGAGCTGCACGTGCCGATTACTAGAGGGGAATGAGTTAAGTGAGGTGGAAGGCGACGAGCTCGGAATCCGTGCCTGGCGTCGATGGGCATTATAAAGAACAATGTGATCCAGTAGGAGTGACATTTTTGGAGAAAGTGTGTATCCTTGCCTTTTGACGGATCCATTTGCTGTGTCGTGGTGGGTGAGAAAGGATTTGGGTGCAGTTGAATCCGTGAAGGTAACCTAGGTAACCTGTAGTGGACTTGTGATATTTGTTTGTGTTTCTTCTGACCAGAGGGAGAAGGTCGCTCCGTGCCACGCAACTTGGGTCGATATCTGTTTCTTGCTTTACTCTCAGGAACAGGGCACCATTGAAAGGAGTGATTTCTGGGGTAGTGTTAAGTGTGGAGGTGGAGCAATTGACGTTGAAGATTCCTGGCGTTTGTGACGCCTGCCGTTTGGTGCGAACAGGTGGTGAGTGTGGTGAAACAGAGGAGTCAGTCGTTTTGAGTTTTGAGTCAGAGTCTTTACCCGACAAAGTCGTGTTAGGATATATCAGTTAACCTGTTGGAGCTTTTGTGCCAAATCCACAGCCCTGTTTCAGGTGCAACATTTGATGGTTATGTTGCAGCAGTGTGTAGGAGGGAGATTCCAAGATGTGGGAAGTGTGCAGGAGGGCTAGGGACAGAGGATTGTGTAGTTTTGGTGGATAAAGTTGTGTGTGTCAACTGTAGGGGTGCCCATCACGCTGGGGATCGGAAGTGTCCGGTGCGAGATGCAGATGGTCAGAGTCAGAGTAGTGCAGAAGGTGTCGTATGCTGAGGCAGTGAAGAAAGTAGAGGAGGATGGGTTAAGGGTGAAGGATCCCTGTGAGTAGTGGATCTGTGCCAAGCACAGAGGGATGGGCCAACGAGTGATATATGCTTCAGTAAGGTTGGTTTCTTAGCGTTTGTAGCAATGTTTATCAACTGTACAGCAGCAATGGAACGTAAATCACAGAAAATAGATGTTGTGGTGGCAGCTGCAGAGAAGTACACTACATGACCAAAAGTATGTGGACACCTGCTCGTCAAACATCTCCTTCCAAAATCATGGTTATTAATATGGAGTTGGTCCCCCCCCCTTTGCTGCTGTAATAGCATTCACTCTTCTGGGAAGGCTTTCCACTAAATGTTGGAACATTGCTGCGCGGACTTGCTTCCATTCAGCCACAAGCGCATAAGTGAGGTCGGGCACTGATGTTGGACGATTAGGCCTGGCTTGCAGTCAGCGTTCCAATTCATCCCAAAGGTGTTCGACGGGGTTGAGGTCAGGGCTCTGGGCAGGCCAGTCAAGTTCTTCCACACCGATCTTGACAAGCCATATCTGTATAGACCACTGGGGCATTGCCATGCTGAAACAGGAAAGAGCCTTCCCCTAACTGTTGTCACAAAGTTGGAACCACAGAATCGTCTAGAATGTCATTGTATGCTGTAGCATTAAGATTTCCCTTCATAGGAACTAAGGGGCCTACGCAAATTATGAAAAACAGTCCCAAACCATTATTCCTCCTCTACCACACTTTACAGTTGGCACTATGCATATGGGGGGTAGTGTTCTCCTGGCATCCACCAAAACCCAGATTTGGACTCCTATGACGGTGCAACGTTGAAAGACACTGAGCTCTTCAGTAAGGCCATTCTACTGCCAATGCTTGTCTATGGAGATTGCATGGCTGTGTTCTCGATTTTATACACCTGTCAGCTGAATCCACTAATTTGACGGGGTGTCCACATACTTTTGTATATAGTGCATTCGGAAAGTATTCAGACTCCTTTACTTTTTCATAGTTATTTTCCCTCATCAATCTACACACAATACCCCATAATGACAAAGCAAAAACAGGTTTTTAGACATTTTTGCTAATATATAAAAAAAAATAACTGAAACATCACATTTACATAAGTATTCAGACCCTTTACTCAGTCCTTTGTTGAAGCACCTTTGACAGTGATTACAGCCTCGAGTCTTCTTGGGTATGACACTACAAGCTTGGCACGGCTGTATTTGGAGAGTTTCTCCCATTCTGCAGATCCTCATAAGCTCTGTCAGGTTGGTTGGTGAGCGTTGCTGCACAGTTATTTTAAAGTCCGGGCCATGGCTGGGCCACTCAAGGACATTCAGGGAATTGGTTTTTAATCAATGTAAAAAAATTCCTAAAAACCCGTTTTTGCTTTTCTCATCTAGGGGTATTGTGTGTAGATTGCTGAGCATTTGTTTTTATTTAATACATTTTAGAATGAGTCTGAAACATGAGAAAACCCTTTCCGAAGACACCGTACAGTATTCAGACCCCTTGACTTTTTCCACATTTTGTATCATTACATCATTAGCCTTATTCTAAAATGGTTTTTAAAAAAATGTTTAACTCAGTAATCTTCCCCAACCAACCTGACAGTGTCTTCACTTCTCCCTGATTGAGACTGTAATACCTACATGTTTCAAGCAGACCGACATAGTCAATTTGCCCAAGGAAGCAAAGGTAACCTGCCTAAATTATTAGCGCCCTCATGTTGGTAGCCATGAAGTGCTTTGAAAGGCTGGTCATGGCTCACATCAACACCATTCTCCCGGATACCCTAGACCCACTCGAATTTGCATACCGCCCAAACAGATCCACAGATGATACAATCTCAATCACACTACACACTGCCCATTCCCACCTGGACAAAAGGAACACCTATACGCTCAGTGTTCAACATCATAGTGCCCACGAAGCTCATCACTAAGCTAAGGACCCTGGGACTAAACACCTCACTCTGCAACTGGATCCTGGATTTCCTGATGGGCCGCCCCCAGGTGGTAAGGGTAGGCAACAACACGTCTGCCACGCTGATCCTCAACACTGGGGCCCCTCAGGGGTGTGTACTTAGTCCCCTCCTGTACTCTCTGTTCACCCACAACTGTGTGGCCAAACACGACTCCAACACCATCATTAAGTTTGCTGACGACACAACAGTGGTAGGCCTGATCACCGACAATGATGAGACAGCCTATAGGGAGGAGGTCAGAGAACTGGCAGTGTGGTGCCAGGACAACAACTTCTCCCTCAATGTGAGCAAGACAAAGGAGCTGATCGGGGACTACAGGAAAAGGCGGGCCGAACAGGCCCCATTACATCAACAGGGCTGTAGTGGAGCAGATCGAGAGTTTCAAGTTCCTTGGGTTCTACATCACCAACGATCTATCATGGTCCAAACACACCAAGACAGTCGTGAAGATGGCACGACAAAATCATTTCCCCCTCAGGAAACTGAAAAGATTTGGCATGGGTCCACGATCCTCAACAAGTTCTACAGCTGCACCACCGAGAGCATCCTGACTGGTTGCATCACCGCCTGGTATGGCAACTGCTCGGCATCTGACCGTAAGGCGTACGGCCCAGTACATCACTGGGGCTAAGCTTCCTGCAATCCAGGATAGGCGAGCTTCCTGCACGCCTATTTAATAGGTCGGTGTCAGAGGAAAGCCCATAAAATTGTCAGAGACTCCAGTCACCCAAGTCATAGACTGTTTTCTCTGCTACCGCACGGCAAGCGGTACCGGAGCGCCAAGTCTAGGTCCAAAAGGCTTCTTAACAGCTTCTACCCCCAAGCCATAAGACTCCTGAACATCTAATCAACTGGCTACCCGGACTATTTGCATTGACCCCCCCACCCCCATTTGTTACGCTGCTGCTACTCTCTGTTTATTATCTATGCATAGTCACTTTACCTCTACCTACTGTACATGTACATATTACTTAAATTACCTCAACTAACCTGTGCCCCCTGTATATAGTCTGACTCTGTAGCCTTGTTACTGTTATTTTATTGTTGCTCTTTAATTATTTGTTATTTTTCAATTTTTTTATTTTTCCTTTATTTCTTTTTTACTTCAGTTTATTTGAGTAAATACTTTCTTAACACTTATTTTCTTAAAACTGCAATGTTGGTTAAGGGCTTGTAAGTTCGCAACGTCATTTGTTGTATTCGGCGCACTCAAATTGGATGCAGTCTGTCACAGTGCCATCCGTTTTGTCACCAAAGCCCCATATACTACCCACCACTGCGACCTGAATGCTCTCGTTGGCTGGCCCTCACTTAATTTTTGTCACCAAACCCACTGGCTCCAGGTCATCTATAAGTATTTTCTAGGTAAAGCCCCGCCTTATCTCAGCTCACTGGTCACCATAGCAGCACCCACCTGTAGCACGCTCTCCAGCAGGTATATTTCACTGGTCACCCCCAAGCCAATTCCTACTTTGGCCGCCTTTCCTTCCAGTTTTCTGCTGCCAATGACTGGAACAAATTGCAAAAATCACTGAAGCTGGAGACGCATATCTCCCTCACTAACTTTAAGCATCAACTGTCAGAGCATCTTACAGATCATTGCACCTGTACATAGCCCATCTGTAAATATCCCACCCAACTACCTCATCCCCATATTGTTATTTATTTATTTTTGCTCCTTTGCACCCCAGTATCTCTACTTGCACATTCATCTTCTGCACATCTATCACTCCAGTGTTTAATTGCTAAATTGTAATTATTTCGCCACTATGGCCTATTTATTGCCTTACCTCCCTAATCTTACCTCATTTCCACACAATGTATATAGACTTTTTCTATTGTGTTATTGACTGTACGTTTGTTTATTCCATGTGTAACTCTGTGTTGTTGTTTGTGTCGCACTGCTTTGGTTTATCTTGGCCAGGTCGCAGTTGGCCTGGTTAAATAAAAGTTAAAAAAAAGAAGAAGAAAAAAGTGACTAATAACATTTGGTTTGATTTGATTTTGAAGAAGAAGAAGAAGCAGAAGAAGAAGCAGAAGAAGAAGGAGAAGAAGGTGTCGGTCTAGCGCTGTTTCTGCTGTTAGGCCCTACTGCTGCAGAACATGTCAGAGTTTAGCAAAAAATGGTCTCCCAATTGATACAAATAATCCTGATATAGCCTAGTTCTGAAGGGATAAGTCTACTTTGCAGTTTACATATTAATTGAGAAGGTTTAAGGGGCAAGTCTTTCTATCTACACACGATGCCGGTTTTCACTAGCATCACTACCTGGCTATATACAGTACAGACTGATAAACAAATGCGTGCACCAAAGAGACCGACAAGGGCAATATTGCTGGTAGATATTGTGTTGTGTTTAGCTTTTTAAGCCAATAGTGGCTAACCAGGGGTGGGATAATGATGCTTTGATTAGATAGTTGCCGGGAGCTTTATATTTATGACAGTTTGCGTTGGAACACATGAAAAAAAATGCATGTACTTTCAGAATTGCTTAGTGAAATACTCATAGGTGGGCTGCGAGTTACCTGTTGGAGACCCCTGATCTACAGACAGTGGAGGGGTTACCTGAGTAATTTCTCAACCTTCACGATGGACGTCAAAGTAATATTTGTGTCTGGCTAATTTCAGTCTGAACTCAAGACAAACATTTTTCCCATCTTGTGAGCCCAGTTAATTGTTGTGTTGTTCTCGGCTCACATCAGTTATAGCGCCAACTAAATTCAGTAAATTATATTTTCTAGTGCTGCTGTCATGGCAACGAGACAATAGCTAAATCCAAAATGGTACCCTATTTCATATATAGTGCACTACTTTTGACCAGAGCCCTATGGTTGCACTACATAGGGAATAGGGTGCCATTCAACCTGCCATGTTCTCACACTTCTCTTGACAAACGTGTTTGCAGGACGAAATCTAATGAAGTGTTGATACACACAGGATGTGCTGGACTTCATTTCTTGATTCATTCTCTCTCTTTTAAGGTGCCACTATCACATTCATAGCATCCTAGTTTGTCATGTGTATTACTCAGAAGCAAGCAAAGAGATATATTCGGGCATGTTTTGTGCCATTGGAACACAGGAGTGATGGTTACTGATAATGGGCCTCTGTACATCTGTGTAGATATTCCATTAAAAATCAGCCGTTTCCAGCTACAATAGTCATTTACAACATTGACAATGTCTACTCTGTATTTCTGATCAATTTGATGTTATTTTAATGGACAGAAAATGTGCTTTTCTTTTAAAAACAAGGACATTTCTAAGTGACCCCAAACTTTTGAACAGTAGTGTATATAACATTCTATTGGTTGCAATAATTTTGTATAATGAGTTTTGAATCCAGTGTCGTTTTGTGCACCTTTTCATAAACCATGTGCCATGGAATCGGTACATCGAAAATCTCTTCCCAACTATATTGCAATCTAAATGTTAGAATTACCTTTGGCAGCGATTATAGCTATTCGTTTTTATTGCTATAACAAAGGGGTTGAATACTTATTGACTCAAGACATTTTAGATTTTCATTTAAAAAAAAAAATTAATTTCAAACAAATTCTACAAACAAAATGCCATTTTGACATCATGGGGTATTGTGTGTAAATCTGTGACACACAAAATCTGAGTGTGAACCATTTTAAATCCAGGCTGTAACAACAAAATGTGGAATTAGTCAAAGGATGTGAATACTTTCTGAAGGCATTGTACTTTGTCTCTCACCAAAGTAAATATGTTGCTGATGTCCTTATCTGTCAATGTGCTGGGGTGTCACTTGTAAACACCCTCCATTTCAGTTGGAAAATACGGCTGTCAGGTGTTTGCTGTATCATAGAAATCATTCGATTTAATAGTAGTTGTCCATTGACACACAGAGCCTGTTAAGCCACAATAATTTGACAATGTACAGTGAATATGATTATGAATCACCATACCATGTAAATGTTCATGTAAGCTTTTTTTGAGGTGTTGACAGATTCATACACCGCCAGTAAAGATCTGTGTGAGTCAATGTTGATGTAATACATCAGTACGTCAGTAATCATGTGAATAACAATACCCACTTGGTATTTATGGTATGTGAATAGCTTTAGTCATTGTTTGTTATAAATGTCAGAATGTGTATAAACAGATGACAGATCTATACAGAGGTCTGGTGTTTTGGTGAAATGATCACCTTGTAGTCCTACAGAGACATCTGGGACTGCAACCAAAAAAGCTTTTTGATTGTGTGTGAGTAAAACACCTGGGGCCTAATTCATCAATTTTGCACAGAAAACATTCTAAAATACTACTTACGAACGGAATTTCGATAGTTCGTAGGCATAGAAAAAGTGTGATTTGTCAAACAATCCTACGAGCATAATACGCACACCGATAGGAGATAATCATTGATAAATACCAATTGTTCTCAGCCTCAGTGCTCGTGCACAACCTTGGCTATTTGCATTTCAGAAACGCCCTTAATTAACCATATATAGACAAAATCATCCCTTTAAAGCCCGTGGGGAATATATAACGCCATAACATGAAATACAACGAAAATAAAAACAACACTTTGACGAATCTTAAATAGAGGTGCAAGTGTCAGGTTGAGGTTAAAATATAATAAATAAACATAGCTACAAAGAGAGGACCTTTAGGACAATTAAAGTTGCTTTAGAAAAGGCAAATATACTTCAAATGAGTAGACAACACTCACCGATAAGCCATTCATCTTCAACAGCTTCCTTCTGTAGGTGAATAGGGTCAACATCGCTGTTCTGCAGAAGGAACGAGTTGTGCGTTCCACCTGGCCATCTTGCCACCACATTCAGCTAGTGTCTTTTGCTCCTATCACCTGCACATTAAGAGTGGAAGCCTTTTCTGTTCACATAGTTGAACTCATTTTGGGATGGTGCTTTAATGGCAATGTGGGTGCAGTCTATTGGTCCATTTGTATTTGGGAACCCATTGATGGCAAAGAACCCCCCCTTGACTTCAACCTGCTGTGCGATTGTGTATGGAAATTGTATGTTACTGTTCGGTTTGCTGATGATTGCATCCAAAGCATTGGCTCATCGAGGGATGTGAGACGCCGATCAACAAGCTCCTGAAAATTGCCCGTTGCCAAAAACCACAGGGTGGATAGCACTTGTTTGCCTTTTTAAAGTAAGTCTTATATCCTTGCAAAGATCGTATACGATTGGTTTTGGGAAACCATTTCTGATGAGTCTGTACTTTCTGAAAAAAAAAAGTCCCACCTGTCTCTAAAAACAGGCTCTCTATAAAAAAAAACTGCCTAGTCTTCCACAGATCAAAATCAGCCATCACTCATTTCCCACTATCTCAGTAATACAACAATGCATTCACTTTCACACGTGCCTCTAATTTAACAAATGATTGTACTTTACATGGATTATTATGGCAACAAGTGATTGTACTTTACATGGATTATTATGGTAACAAATGATTGTACTTTACATGGATTATTATGGTAACAAATGATTGTACTTTACATGGATTATTATGGTAACAAATGCACAGATGTGGTCAAATTATATATAGCCTGGATACAGTACATTCGGAAAGTATTCAGACCACTTGACTTTTTCCACATTTTGTTACGTTACAGCCATGTGCAGTTGGAAACCGTAGTCTGGCTTTTTTTATGGCGGTTTTGGAGCAGTGGCTTAGCCTATCATAAGCTTCTAAAGCCATGACATAATTTTCTGGAAATTTCCAAGCTGTTTAAAGGCACAGTCAACTTAGTGTATGTAAACTTCTGACCCACTGGAATTGTGATACAGTGAATTATAAGTGAAATAATCTGCCTGTAAACAATTGTTGGAAAAATTACTTGTGTCATGCACACAGTAGATGTTCTAACCGACTTGCCAAAACTATAGTTTGTTAACAAGAAATTTGTGGAGAGGCTGAAAAACGAGTTTTAATGACTCCAACATAAGTGTAAGTAAACTTCCGACTTCAACTGTATGTTTAAGTGTGGGTAGAGTGTATTAAAATAAAGCAAAAACCAAGGAACAAAACTAAAACAAAACAAACTCATTCTACTCAAATCAGAATGAAACATGCAGACTTCCTAAGAATAGTGGAAGAAAAAATGTATTAAATAATAATAAAAGCGATACTAGCAAAAATAGCAATAGCAATGTTGATGACTTCTATGGTAGCAGTGATAATATTACAGTTTTTTTTTTTTACAATCGCTAACATCCTTTTGTCCAATCTGTAGTCACATTTTCAAAACTCTAAACACAATTAGCACAACATCTGTCTGTTGTGGACCATACCATTAACACAATTCACGTTGTTTTCACATAATATGCAGTCAATTAACTTCTTAGGGCTAGGCCCCTTTTTTTCTCAATTTCCACCTGAATGAAGTACCCAAAGTAAACTGCCTGTTGCTCAGGCCCTGAAGCCAGGATATGTATATAATTGGTACCTTTGGGGAAAAAAACACTTTGAAGTTTGTAGAAATGTTAAAGTAATGTAGGATAATATAACACAATAGATATGGTAGGATATGGTAGGTGTTTTACACTATGCTACACTACATGTAAACATGGGTTACAGTACATACAGTAGGACATACTGAAAAGCATTTACACATACTGTGTTTGATTTCTTTCAGAGAGTCATGGAGTTGGAGGCTAATCAGACCCCACATTAAATAATTTATGTAGACAAGGCAGGGTTTAACCTGGCAAAAAAACACGTTGGTGGGGAAGAAACGTAATCGGGAAAAGGGCCACTGTTGATGTGCCGGGTCAGAGAGGATCAAATATCACAACGTGTGCTGCAATCTCGAGTGCTGGTTTGGTCCTGCAGAAATGCCAGATTGGTCCCTACAACACTGAGCTCCTTCTGCTGTGTCTAGATGACCTCCACCAACAACTGGTGCCAGAAGCAGAAAGGGAACAGCTGGGAGGAAACAGGAGGACAGTTCTGATTGCATGAGACAATGTAGCATTCCATCATTCACATGCAATCACAAACTGGTTTGCAGCCCATCCAAGAACGGTTTCCCTTTTCCTCCCCCACTACTCGCCTTATCTCAACCCCATTGAGGATTTTTCTTCTGCCTGGAGGTGGAAAGTGTATGATCATCGGCCACATGACCAAATGTCCCTCCTGGATGCAATGGATGCCGGCTACAGGGACATCTCAGCTGAAGACTGCCAGGGGTGGATAAAGCATGCCATGCGTTTCTATCCAAGGTGCATAGCGAGAGACGGCATAAGATGTGATGTGGACGAGAACATGTGGCCAAATGCTGAAGATCTTATAGATTAGAACAGGACTGTGCATTTTGTGCTTTTTATATAGCAATTCTGTCACTTACTATTTTTTTCCTACTGTATATTCTATAAAGTAAAGATGACTCAGTCACTTTTAGATAGTATGTTGCCAAAAATGCACACATTTGACACTCAACCAAAAAATGTAGAGTGGTTTACAGTAAAAGGAAACTGAATTATAAAAAACAATGGATTTCATATTGTCTATTGTATGCAGGTAGAACTGAAACATGACAAGTAATGCAGTTTTTGTAATGCCATCAACTGTTAGTGTTTTGAAAGGCGTTGTGCTATGATTGACTATATGTTCCTCTTAGATGTGCTAGTGTTTTGACAGAATTATTAGATATTGAGTCGGGTTTGCCGTGTTTTGATAGATTTAGTGTATGTAGAGAAAGGTTCTTTTTGCATTTTGAAATGTAGAGTTGGTATTTAATGAACAAAATGTGGTTTTGAACTTAAAATGAACTATTTGGCTATGTCACACCCTGATCTGTTTCACCTATCTTTGTGATTGTCTCCCCCCCTCTCCAGGTGTCGCCCATCTTCCCCATTATCCCTGTGTATTTATACCTGTGTATTTATACCTGTGTATTTATACCTGTGTATTTATACCTGTGTATTCGACTGTCAGTTCATGTTGTTTGTTCAAGTCAACCAGCGTTTTGTGTCTCAGCGCCTGCTTTTTCTAGTCTCTCTTTTCTCACCCCTCTGGTTTTGAACCTTGCCTGTCTTGACATCCGAGCCCGCCTGCCTGACCGCTCTGCCTGCACCTGCCTGCCGACCTGTACCTTTGCCCCCCTCTGGATTACCGACCTCTGCCTTACCCTGAGCCTGCCTGCCATCCGGTACCGTTGCCCCACCTCTGGTTTACTGACCCCTGCCTGCCTTGACCTGTCTATTTCCTGCCCCTGTTGGAATATTAAACCATTGTTAATTCAACGTGGTCTCCATCTGAGTCTTACCTTTATACCTGATAGGCTAATTGTGTGACGTAGCTGTGTTGCTGTGTTAAGAGTTTAGAAAAAGTATCTTAAGTATAGGTAAATGCTTGTTAGTAATTGTAAAAAACTGTAAAGTGGCTTAGTAGTAGTACTGTTGGTGAGGACAACAGTGAGCAGTAGTAGCCTAGCAGTGGAATTGCCAACAGCAACATCCTCATTATCCCCATCATTATCGCCAAAGTCATCATCACAAATATTTTCTATGCATAGTCACTTTAATAACTCTACCTACATGTACATATTACCTCGACTAACCGGTGCCCCCACACATTGACTCTGTACCGGTATTCCCTGTATATAGTCTCCACATTGACTCTGTACCGGTACCCCCTGTATGTAGCCTCCACATTGACTCTGTACCGGTACCCCCTGTATATAGCCTCCACATTGACTCTGTACCGGTACCCCCTCTATATAGCCTCCACATTGACTCTGTACCGGTACCCCCTGTATATAGCCTCCACATTGACTCTGTACCGGTACCCCCTGTATATAGCCTCGACATTGACTCTGTACCAGTACCCCCTGTATATAGCCTCCATATTGACTCTGTACCAGTACCCCCTGTATATAGCCTCCACATTGACTCTGTACCGGTACCCCCTGTATATAGCCTCCACATTGACTCTGTACCGGTACCCCCTGTATATAGCCTCCACATTGACTCTGTACCGGTACCCCCTGTATGTAGCCTCCACATTGACTCTGTACCGGTACCCCCTGTATATAGCCTCGGTTGTTATTTTACTGCTGCCGATTAATTATTTGTAACTTTATTTTTGTAATTTTTTTAACATATCTATTTGTTACTTAACACTTACTTTTCTTAACTTCTGAAAGCATTTTTGGTTAAGGGCTAGTAGGTATTTCACTGTATTTCGGCGCATGTGACAAATAAAACTTGATTTGATTTGACATCATCATGATGTAGTCTACTGCTAGTGGTTGTGATTATAGCGGTGGCCGGCGGGCTACATTAAACATCAAATGACATTCGTTGACATTCATGCTATGAAGTGGTACGCTTCATTGGACATAATTACTCTTAGGCCTATTCATAATAATAGTTCAGTCAATTATGATTTGGGCTGGGCTATTCTATTACGTTGTTCATCAATATTTGTTTTTTGTTGTTGCTCTGAGTGGGTCGGAGCCAAGTAGTTATACGGTACTGCTTCTCCATTCCTTTGGCAAATAAGTTCATAACTCTATCCTCCTGCTTCCTACTTACAAGCAAAAACTCAAACAGAAAGTATCAGTCCGAAATACGGTGTGACGAAGCGGATGCTAAGATTCAGGACAGTTTCGCTATCACAGATTGAAATCTGTCCAATAACATTGAGGAGTTTACCACATCAGTCAATAGACTCATTAATAAGTGCATCGACGACGTCGTACCAGCAGTGACCGTACGTACAGTACCAGTCAAAAGTGTGGACACACCTACTCATTCAAGGGTTATTCTTTATTTTTACTATTTTCTACATTGTAGAAAAACAGTGAAAACAACAACACTATGAAATAACACATATGGAATCATCTAGTAACCAAAAAAGTGTTAAATCAAAATATATTTTAGATTCTTCAAAGTAGCCATCCTTTGCCTTGATGACAGGTTTGCACAATCTTGACATTCTCTCAACCAGTTTCATGAGGAATTATTTTCCTTGAAGGAGTTCCCACATATGCTGAGCACTTGTTGGCTGCTTTTCCTTCACTCTGCAGTCCATCCCAAACCATCTCAATTGGATTGAGGTTGGGTGGTTGTGGAGGCCAGGTCATGTGATGCAGCATCCATCACTCTCCTTCTTGGTCAAATAGCATTTACATAGCATGGAGATGTGTTGGGTCATTGTCCTGTTGAAAAACAAATGATCGACACAGAATAACAGGACGCATACTCAGAGCATTCGCTGACCTTCTGGCAAGTGTCTTCACTGACATTTTCAACCTATCCCTGACCCGGTCTGTAATACTGTAAAGATTTGGCACCATTGAAAGTATCTTGACAGGCTGAACCACCGCTTATATGGCAACTGCAAGGCACATGACCGCAAGGCGCTACAGAGAGTGGTGAGTACTGCCCAGTACATCACTGGGGCCGAGCTCCCTGCCACCCAGGACCTCGATGCCAGGCGGTGCCATCCTTCTTTTTTTATTAAGACTACAGCCACCCAAGCCATAGACTGTTCTCTATGCTACCACATGGCAAGCTGTACGAGTGCACAAGTTCTGGAACCTGAACAGCTTCTACACACAAGCCATAAGAATGCTAAACAAGGCTGCTAAATAGCTAATCAAATGGCATTGACACTTTTTTGAACTAACTCTTTTGCAAGGACTATGCACACCCACTGGACTCTAACCACACACTACAAATAATTACACTGACACCCCAACACACACACACACACACACACACACACACACACACACACACACACACACACACACACACACACACACACACACACACACACACACACACACACACACACACACACACACGCTGATGCGCTCACACACTTTCACCCTCACCACATATGCTGCTGCTACTGCTCAACCTATTAGGTATCCTGTTGCCTAGTCACATTTCCTCTACCTATATGTGTACATAGCTACCTCAATTACCTCGTACATCGACTCTGTACTGGTACTCTCTGTATATACAGCAGCCATCTTGTTATTCTCTCGTTATTCGTTATTCACTGTGTATTTATTCCTTGTGTCACTATTTTATATTTTTATCTTTGACTCTCCGTTGTTGGAAAAGGACCCGTAATTAGTAAGCATTTCACTGTTGGTCTACACCTGTTGTTTTTACTAATCATGTGACAAATAACAATGGTATTTTATTTTAATGTTGGGGTATCTGAAGTGTACCATCTATATACACTGAACAAAAAAATAAATGCAACATGCAACAATTTCCAAGATTTTACAGTTCATATAAGGAAAAGTCAATTGAGATGAATTCATTAGGCCCTAATCTATGGATTTCACATGACTGGGAATACAGATATGCATCTGTTTGGTCACAGATACCTTAAAATAAAAAGGTAGGGGACGTGGATCAGAAAACCAGTCAGTATCCGGTGTGACCACCATTTGCCTCATGCAGCGTGACACATCTCCTTCGCATAGAGTTGATCAGGCTGTTGATTGTGGCCTGTGGAATGTTGTTCCACTCCTCTTCAGAAGCTGTGCGAAGTTGCTGGATATTGGTGGGAACAGCTGCAGTACACATCGACCCAGAGCATCCCAAACCTGCTCAATGGGTGCATGTCTGGTGAATATGTAGGGCATGGAAGACCTGGGACATTTTCAGCTTCCAGGAATTGTGTACAGATACTGGCGACATGGGGCTGTACATTATCATGCTGAAACATGAGGCGATGACGGCGGATGAATGGCACGACAATGGGCCTCAGGATCTCGTCACGGTATCTCTGTGCATTCAAATTGCCATCGATAAATTGCAATTGTGTTTGTAGTCCGTAGCTTATGCCTGCCCATACCATAACCCCACCGCTACCATGGGGCACTCTGTTCACAATGTTGACATCAGCAAACCGCTTGCCCACACGACACCATACAAGCTGACTGCCATCTGTCCAGTACAGTTGAAACTGGGATTCATCCGTGACGAGGCAAATGATCATCAAAAGTGAGCATTCGCCCTCTGAAGTCGGTTATGACGCCGAACTGCAGTCAGGTCAAGACCCTGGTGAAGATGATGAGCACGCAGACAGGCTTTGCTGAGAAGGTTTCTGACAGTTTTTGTTGAAATTTATCGCTTGTGCAAACCCACAGTTTCATCAGCTGTCCGGGTGGCTGGTCTCAGATGATCTCGCAGGTGAAGAAACCAAATGTGGAGGTCCTGGCCTGCCGTGGTTACACGTGTTCTGTGGTTGTGAGGCTGGTTGGACGTACCGCCAAATTCTAAAATGATGTTGGAGGAGGCTTATGGTAGAGAAATTAACATTGAATTATCTGGCAGCAGCTCTGGTGGACATTCCTGCAGTCAGCATGCCAATTGCAAACTCCCTCAAAACTTGAAACATCTGTGGCATTGTGTTGTGTGACTTTAGAGGGGCCTTTTATTGTCCCCAGCACAAGGTGCACCTGTGTAATTATCATGCTGTTTAATCAGCTTCTTGATATGCCACACCTGTCAGGTGGATGGATTATCTTGGCAAATGAGAAATGCTCACTAACAGGGATGTAAACAAATTTGTGCACAAAATTAGAGAGAAATAAGCAATTTGTGCTTATGGAAAATTTCAGCTCATGAAACATGGGACCAACAGTTTTACATGTTGCGTTTATATTTTTTATCAGTATATTTGATGAGTTGCTGACCTGTCCGTCCACAGGCTCGATCTGCTGTAGTCTCCACAACCGGGTCACACTGACACAGGATGTCCATCCACCAGGATGCACAAAGAGACATTTGGTCAGTGGTAGGTCATTTTCAATGCTTTAAAAACATATTTCTCTTGACAGAAAACGCATTGTTTATCATAACACAAACCCACCTTGGACAATGTAACACCCAATCGTAAGTCATGAGAACCATACACAAACATGACAAACATACTGACTCCGTGAAGGCCATCCTTACTGGCACCATGTCCATCCAAGGTTAGCTCCACATCACTGGAAGGGAGACCTGCTTCTACGTTGTGTGGACCACCAAAGCCTCTATCGCCGCTGACAGACTCATGTTGCTCCTCCTGTTTTCAGGAAAGCCAATGGTCGAAAAATATTCCACACACTGTAGTTCACACACACACACACACACACACACACACACACACACACACACACACACACACACGGCTCCCAGAATAGGTTATATTACATACACGTTTTGCTCAAAGCAGCCAACTAAAGTAATGTAGTTAACTTAATCATTGGCACAGTGGGAATTTATATCTGTGATGTTCAAATGATTTCTTACCCCCTGTGTATTACTTGGTGAAGTCCCCAGTCATCCCTGCTTGTACCTGACATTGTTGAAAAAGTGAACAATGAATAAAGATCACACACACACACACACACACACACACACACACACACACACACACACACACACACACACACACACACACACATTACCTTCAAGTTTTGGTCAAACTAAACTAATGTAAGTTCAATCACAAATGCTGGTCTCCTCACAGTTTCATTCAGTAGTACAACACAATTCACATTTTGTCATGTGCACAGTGGGAA
This sequence comes from Salmo trutta, assembly GCF_901001165.1. Classification (NCBI taxonomy): domain Eukaryota; kingdom Metazoa; phylum Chordata; class Actinopteri; order Salmoniformes; family Salmonidae; genus Salmo; species Salmo trutta. The sequence goes on along the minus strand of NC_042987.1, from coordinate 38,658,332 downwards.
TTTATATCTGTGATGTTTAAATGATGTCTTACCCCCAGATTAAGAGAGAGAGTACATCACTTCCAGCAGATTCCCTTGCTGGGGTGGCATTGATCATGCACTGCTTCAATGTTTTAAACAATATTGTATCATTTGATGAGTTTCTGTGTTTTGTGTGGGGAAAACATTGAGCCCAGAAGTCCATTGTGAGCTATCTAGTCTACTTTAGCTAATGTAGCTAACTAGCCAAGCAAGATACCCGACTAGCTAACCCACCAGGCAATGTTTACCGAGCTAGCTAGTTAACATTAACTCACTGTTTGTGTAGTCAAGACTTTTTTTTAAAAAGTGGTGATATGCTAGCGAATCAACTATCCTTGCTATAGTAACAGCCTATCATTAGCTAGCAAGTCTGACTACACAAACGGTGAGTTAACGTTAACTAGCTAGCTAAATATCACTTTCCTGGTGGGCTGACGCTAGCTAGCATGTCACTATGTGGAAAAAGTAACAGTACACAAACATTGAGCTAATGCTAATTTTCATTTCACCAAGCTAACCACAGATCGTTGACCAAAACAGCAGTATATCCTCCAAACACCGGCTTTGAGGGCATTATCACTTAAATATAGAGAACGAGACTTTCTCAATTCAGAAACAGGAGGGCAAGTCCGGTGGCTCCGGTAGGCGAGTCAAAATGAACACACGATCATCATTCACAAGGACTACATAGTGATCATAACAAATACAACTTTTTTTTATTATGGATTCATGACAGTTAAGTGTATGTGAATTGATACGCTCTACTTTCGCACGCAAATGTTGATGCCCATTGATGGTGTCTCTCCCCGCTTTAGGCTACCTATGATTTCGTAATCTGATTAACTTTTTTTTTCTTTCGCTGTGTAAATTGACTGGAGTATTAAGACTAACATTGAGCTGATGAATTATGAGCTGATATGCTTCTAATTTAGGCTATAGCCTATCTTCATTGTCCGGTTGCGAAGTAACACACCTGGCCTCTCCGTTGCCAAGGCTATTCCTCTTAAATCTTATTCCAGTTCCAGGAAAAACCAGAACGCAAAAACTTGTTGGACACTTATTTTGATTTATTTTCTTTAGCCTACTAATAGCCTATTGGATGAGAGATACACACTTGTTCCAAAGATTTTTTATAACTAAACCAAGATAGACCACAGCCTGTCATTTCAATAAGGAGCAAATGAGCCATAGTGGGCAGAGCCAAGCACGAGTTAGCGCGATCCTATTGGCGCGTTGTATCAAATATTAGCATATTTCCTTTGGGGAACGCCTACTCTGATGTAAGCGTGTGAAATAACTCGATTCGCTTTACACTCCTTCTGAACAAAGCAATTAAAAACAAAAAACAAAAACTTTGGCAAGGGTAAAGTCTAGAAAACTTAGTCCACTATGTTCGTAACAGATTCTAGTTTTGGGAGCAGAAAACTGTAAAATTGTATTGAGATCAAATGTTTAATCGATGACTAAATTGTCGACCAAAATCCATCTCGGCTCCATCTTCTCCCACTGCCGGCCAATGGGCTTCCAAGAGGATGCTTCATATTTACATATCTGGTGAAATATCTGCCTCACTGTTCTTTCTGTGCTTGCTGAATGTAAAATAGGCTACAGCATTAAGAACAGGCAGGAAGGAGAAGCCCATATTTTCCTATAGTAGGCCAATCTTAACACCGGGCTACATACAGTGCATTCAGAAAGTATTCAGACCCCTTGACTTTATCCACATTTTGTTACGTTACAGCATTATTCTAAAATGGATGGAAAAAATGTTTTACTCGTCAATCAACACACAATACCCCATAATGACAAAGTGAAAACAGGTTTTTAGAAACTTGTGCAAATGTATTCAAAATAAAAGACAGAAATACCTTATTCATATAAGTATTCGGAAACCTTTGCTATGAGACTCGAAATTGAGCTCATGTGCATCCTGTTTCCATTGATCATCCTTGAGCTGTTTCTACAAATTGGTTGGAGTCCACCTGTTGTAATTGATTGGACATGATTTGGAAAGACACACCTGACGATATAAGTTCCCACAGTTGACAGTGCATGTCAGAGCAAAAAACCAAGCCATGAGGTCGAAGGAATTGTCCGTAGATCTCCGAGACAAGATTGGGTCGAGGCACAGCTCTGGGGAAGGGTACCAAAAGATGTATGCAGCATTGAAGGTCCCCAAGAACACAGTGTCCTCCATCATTCTTAAATGGAAGAAGGTTGTGGATTGTGTCGAGGCACTGATCTGAGAAAGGGTACCCAAAAATATCTGCGGCATTGAAGTGGCCTTCATCATTCTAAAATTGAAGAAGTTTGGAACCACACCAAGACTCTTCCTGGAGCTGGCCGCCCGGCCTAACTGAGCAATCGGGGGAGAAGGGCCTTGGTCAGGTGGGTGACCAAGAACCCGATTGTCACTCTGAAAGAGCTCCAGAGTTCCTCTGTGGAGATGGGAGAAACTTCCAGGAGGACAACTATCTCTGCAGTACTCCACCAATCGGGTCTTTATGGTAGAATGGCCAGACGCAAGCCGCTCCTCAGTAAAAGGAACATGACAGCCCGCTTGGAGTTTGCCAAATGGCACCTAAAGCCTCTCAGACCATGAAAAACAATATTTTGTTGGTCTGATGAAACCAAGATTGAAGTCTTTGGCCTGAATGCCAAGCGTCACGTCTGGAGGAAACCTGGCACTATCTCTACGGTGAAGTATGGTGGTGGCAGCATCATGCTGTGGGGATGTTTTTCAGCAGCAGGGACTGGGAGACTAGTCATGATCGAGGGAAAGATTAATGGAGCAAAGTACAAAGAGATCCACGGGCTCCCGAGTGGCGCAGTGGGCTAAGGCACTGCATCTCAGTGCAAAAACTGTCACTACAGTCCTTGGATCAAATCCAGCATGAATCACATCCGGCTGTGATTGGGAGTCCCATAGGGCGGAGCACAATTGCCCCAGCGTTGTCCGGGTTTGGCCAGGGTAGGCCGTCATTGTAAATAAGAATTTGTTCATAACTGACTTGCCTAGTTAAAAAAAGGTGAAATGTTTACGTTTACGTCATTTAGCAGACGCTCTTATCCAGAGAAATAAAAAACATAAATACATCCTTGATGAAAACCTGCTTAGGACCTCAGACTGGGGTGAAGGTTCACCTTCCAACAGGATAATGACCTTGAACACATAGCCAAGACAACACAGGAGTGGCATCAGGACAAGTCTCAGATCATCCTTGAGTGGCCCAGCCAGAGCCCAGACTTGAACCTGATCGAACATCTCTGGAGAGACCTCAGTGCAGCGATGTTCTCAAACTAACCTGACAGAGCTTGAGCGGATCTGCAGAGAAGAATGGGAGAAACTCCCCATACAGGTGTGTGTCATACCCAACAAGACTTGAGGCTGTAATCGCTGAGTAAGGGGTCTGAATACTTATGTAAATGTGATATTTCAGTTTATTTATCCCCCCCTCCCCCAAAATATGCTGTTTTTGCTTTGTCATTATTAGGTATTGTGTGTATATTGATGAGGGGGGAAAACAATGTAATCCATTTTAGAATAAGGCTGTAATGTAACAAAATGTTGAAAAAGTCAAGGTGTCTGAAAAATATAGACCATATGAGTGTCCTGCTAATGTACCTTTCTGGACCTTGTAAATGGTTGAGGATAGACCCAAACTGATCCAAATGGTTTCATAACCAGGCCTAGGCTGTAGGCTTATGCACTTATTTCAACAAACAAAACAACATGTGTGAGAGGTTCATCAAATTAGCCGACATCACTGCAGTTTACAGCCTATGGAAAATAATTGCGTTTTCACTTGATAACAATAATAAATGCCTCATTGCACTGTGTTGTTGTGGCCAGGTTATACTAATTGTACTGTTTAAAAATGAAATATAGGCCTAATCAATAATGGAGCTTTACCTGGGGACCACAGACCACAGCCTGGAGAAACACACTTAACTTACTTATTTTGCACTTGCACTTTGACAGGTTAATATTTAGTCTATCTCCCTAATATTTAGCTAATGTTTAGCTTATAAACAAGTTCATAAGAAGGACAAAAAACGAGTTCACCTGCGCAACCAAAAGGTGAGTGAAACAAGGTGTTCCCGTCCTTATGGCAAAATATGAAAATAAAAGCAACAATAATTCAATCGGTTGGCAGCGAGTGGATGCTTGAGATTTAACGCTACTCAAATGGTAATCGAAAATCTTATTTGACACGTTTCTAGTCTTTGAGAGTTGTAACTTACTAGATCATGCGCTTTCGTCAACATTTTGTATCTCAATGTGGCGGGGTATATGAGGCAGTCATCAATTCAGACCAATCAAGGAAATTGCAAGTGCTGCAAACCCGTGGAAACATTGAGTTTTGGATTTATCTGAGGCAGAGGTACAAATGTGTGATTGTGTTGTTGCAGAAAATGAATGTCAACGTTTAAATTCTGTCTACAGAGACATTTATTTTGAGCATCTGCACCCCCCCCCCCCCCCTCCCCCACTCCAGAGCTCTGTGCATGGCCCTGCCTGTAAGGGTGGTTCAGTGAACGACGAACCTTGCCTTGGACCCAAAGACTCGCATTAGCTCCCAGAGGACTACAGACACACAGTGACAAACAAAAACGTTCGGAGGTTACATCAGAACAAATGTTTTACATTTATATCGGACCCATTTGTCAAAGTATAACAGTCAACAGACACATTTGCTCCTACAAAATACTGTGAGGCGAGATCCTTATGTCTTATATGTTAAGAGTAGAACTGTATACAGGACTAGCGTATATAACACTTTGCTAATTCATTTAGGATCGTCTCTGTCATAACGGTTTCTCTTTTGAAGATCCTTATGCCTAAAAGCAGATTCTGTCGTCTGCTTCACTCAAATAACCATTTTACCTTTTGACAAACAATAACCCAAACCCTTCATTTTCAAATCCTATTTTTGGTGATCTACTGTGTACTCCACTATAAATACATCTTGACGCATCGCGAAGAAGAATTGTCTTGTCACAGCAGATTGTTTGTCGCTGACAACCCCCCCCCCCCCCCGCCGCCCCCCACCAGTGAGCTGACTGGGTGAGAGTGTACTGTTCTCCTCTAGTCAGGCAGATACCCAGGAGGAAAAGCCGGCCGGCCGGCTGAATGAACGGCTGTCATCGCTTCCATTCTCAGGTTGGCTGTGACAGAAGTCAGAGTCTTGACAGGAACCATACGGCTTTGAGATGCTATCAGAGGGTCAATAGCAGCTTTCTCTTTTTAGAGTCACACGTGAAGTCTTGTGACCTACAGTAGATGTGTGACCTGGAGATGTGTCGCTACTAGAGAATGGATGAGGGATCATTTGAATGTTAATTTGGGGTTACTGCTGTATATTGAAACAATCTGATTGGTTACATTGGAAGGTAAACAAGTTGCCCCTTCAGATACTGCTGTCACACAACACACAGCTGCCTGGCTGTATATTCACCTCATCTACACTGAACAAAAGTATAAGTGCAACATGTAAAGTGTTGGTCCAATGTTGCATGAGCTGAAAAAAAAAGATCGCAGAAATATCCTGTATGCAAAAAAAGAAGCTTTTGTCTCATATTTTGTTGCACAAATGTATTTACATCCCTGTTAGTGAGCATTTCACCCTTGCCCCAAAAAATTCATATACCTGGCAGGTATGGCATATCAAGAAGCTGATTAAACAGCATGATCATTACACAGGTGCAACTTGTACTGGCGACAATAAAAGGCCACTCTAAAGTTTGCAGTTTTGTCACACAATACAATGCCACAGATGTCTCAAGAGTGCAATTGGCATGCTGACTACATGAATGTCCACCAGAGCTGTTGCCAGAGAAATGAATGTTTATTTGTCTACCATAAGCCGCCTCTCCAATGTTGTTTTTGAGAATTTGACAGTACGTCCAACCAGCCTGATCAACTCTATGTGAATCCTCATCAACCTGTTTTTCTGATGTCATTATTGTGTGTAGATTGATGATGAATCATTTAAAAAAAAATCAATTTTACAATAAGGCTGTAATTTAACAAAATGTGGAAAAAGGGAAGGGGTCTGAATACTTTCTGAATGCACTGTATCTGTGACCAACAGATGCGTATCTGTATTCCCAGTCATGGGAATTCCAATTCATTTTATATTCAACAGCTTTTGAAACAGGTGCACTGTCCTGACACATCCTTGATGCACCGTTCTGACATATTGTCCAACATTACAGTGGAATGACTGATCTCTTTCACCTTTGGCATACGTATTGCTCGCTTCTCCTCTGTAGGATGGCATCTACGAGGTGCTGAACCGTTTTGGCTCCCGAGTGGTGCAGCGGTCTAAGGCACTGTATCTCAGTGCTAGAAGCGTCACTACAGACCCTGGTTCGGGTCCAGGCTGTATCACAACCGGCCGTGATTGGGAGTCCCAAACCGGTTTGGCCGGGGTAGGCTGTCATTGTAAATAAGAATTTGTTCTTAACTGACTTGCCTAGTTAAAAAGGGTAAATGAAAAATACATTTAAATAAATAAATGTTCTGGAACAGGTGGACCTGCCAGATGGTCGAGCGCAAGGGTTTCCAGGCTTGATTTTGCTGTGGTCTTTAATTAAAGCACGTTGTCTGATCTTCAGGTCACCTTACTGGGCTGTCACATTTGTTGGTGTGTGTCGAGGTGGTTTGGCTATGAAACGATTCCAAAATACCTGTTCTTCTGGCTGACTGCAATAGTTTTTTTCTGGGCTGTCAGGCTTGCTGAAAGATGTGAATTATGTGTTTGGGTTGGTTTGGCTGTGGAACATCTCAACTATGTGGCACCTGATCTTCAGGCTGTCTTCATGCTACGCAGTATCCCAGTTTCTCCAACAGCCTTCCTGACACTGAGGTCACGGTTGTTGTTTTTCTGTATATGGAACACAAATGGAGAGGAGGTGTAAAAAATAATAAGAAAAGAGCATTAGGAAGGAATACGTGTGACATGATAATTGATATTATTAGGGGTTCAAGCAGCAAAGACACTACGAGATGTAGACTCTGTCTTAGAACAGAATTGACTGGTAGCCTCAGACCAAAGAGAGTGCACTCTTCACAGACGCACTGTTTGAAAACATACATGGCAGGCAGTAGTGTAGTGGATGGTAAATGCAAGTAAATGCAATTGACTCACTTTTTTGGTGTGATAGTTTACCATATTTTGTGGAAAAATTCATTGGAAGCATAGCGTGGAAGCATATTTGTAAACTCTCAACCTGCTCTACTGCAGCCCCGTCGATGAGAATATGGGCGTGCTCGGTCCTCAATTCCTGTAGTCCACAATCATCTCCTTTGTCTTGATCACGTTGAGGGAGGTTGTTGTCCTGGCATCATTCGGCCAGGTATCTGACCTCCTCCCTGTAGGCTGTCTCATCGTTGTTGTCGGTGATCAGGCCTACCACTGTTGTGTCATCGGCAAATTTAATGATGGTGTTGGAGTCATGCCTGGCCATGCAGTCATGAGTGAACAGGGAGTACATGAGGGGCTGAGCACGCACCCATGAGGGGCCCCAGTATTGAGGATCAGCGTGGTAGACGTGTTGTTGTCTACCCTTACCACCTGCGGGCGGCCTGTCAGGAAGTCCAGGAACCAGTTGCAGAGGGAGGTGTTTAGTCCCAGGGTCCATAGCTTATTGATGAGCATTGAGGGCACTATGGAGTTGAACGCTGAGCTGTAGTCTATGAATAGCATTCTCACATAGGTGTTCCTTTTGTCCAGGTGGGAAATGGCAGTGTGGAGTGCAATAGAGATTGTATCATCTGTGGATCTGTTGGGGCAGTATGCAAATTGGAGTGGCTCTAGGGTTTCTGGGATGATGGTGTTGATGTGAGCCATGACCAGCCTTTCAAATCACTTCATGTTTACAGACGTGAGTGCTACGGGTCGATAGTCATTTAGGCAGGTTACCTTAGTGTTCTTGGGCACAGGGACTATGGTGGTCTGCTTGAAACATGTTGGTATTACAGACTCGGACAGGGAGAGGTTGAAAATGTCAGTGAAGACACTTGCTAGTTCGTCAACGCATGCTCGCAGTACACGTCCTGGTAATCCGTCTGGCCCTGCGGCCTTGTGAATGTCGACCTGTCTAAAGGTCTTACTCACATCGGCTGCGGAGAGCGTGATCACAGTTTTCCAGTACAGCTGGTGCTCTCATGCATGTTTCAGTGTTATTTGCCTCGAAGCAAGCATATAAGTAGTTTAGCTCGTCTGGTAGGCTTGTGTCACTGGGCAGCTCTCGGCTGTGCTTCCCTTTGTAGTCTGTAATGGTTTGCAAGCCCTGCCACATCCGACGAGCGTCAGAGCCGGTGTAGTACAACTCGATCTTAGTCCTGTATTGACGTTTTGCCTGTTTGATGGTTCGTCGGAGGGCATAGCGGGATTTCTTATAAGCTTCCGAGTCCCGCTCCTTGAAAGTGGCAGCTCTAGCCTTTTGCTCAGTGTGGATGCTGCCTGTAATCCATGGCTTCTGGTTGGGGTATGTACGTACGGTCACTGTCGGGATGACGTCATATTCCAGTCTGTGCTAGCAAAACAGTCCTGTAGCTTAGCATCTGCTTCATATGACCACTTTGTTATTGATCTAGTCACTGGTGCTTCCTGCTTTCATTTTTGATTGTAAGCAGGAATCAGGAGGATGGAATTATGGTCAGATTTGCCAAATGGAAGGCGGGGGAGAGCTTTGTATGTATCTCTGTGTGTGGAGTAAAGGTGTTTCAGAGTGCTTTTCACTCTGGTTGCACATTTAACATGCTGATATAAATTTGGTAAAACTGATTTAAGTTTCCCTGCATTAAAGTCTCCGGCTACTTGGAGCGCCGCATCTCGGTGAGCATTTTCTTGTTTGCTTATGGCGTAATACAGCTCATTCAATGCTATCTTAGTGCCAACCTCTGAGGTGGTATTTAAACAGCTACGAAGAACACAGATGAAAACTCTCTCAGTAGGTAGTGTGGTCTACAGCTTATCATGATATACTCAACCTCAGGCGAGCAATAGCTCGAGACTTCCTTAGATATAGTGCACCGGCTTTTATTTACAAAAATACATCGTCCGCCGCCCCTTGTCTTACCAGACGCCACTGTTCTATCCTGCCGGTACATCTATCCTGCCGGTACATCTATCCTGCCAGCTGTATGTTGATATTGTCGTCGTTCAGCCACGATTCCGTGAAGCATAAGATGTTACAGTTGGTAGTTTAATCTTCCCTGTAACTCGTCAATTTTATTGTCCAAAGATTGCATGTTTGCTAGCAGAATTGAGGGAAGTTCTCAGAAGGCAGCCTGCTCTCCGGCCTCTCTTTCTCCGCCTCCCCTTCACACAGATCACGGGGGTCGGGGCCTGTTCCTGAGGGAGCCGTATTTCCTCTGCCTCAGGCTCGTCACAGTCTTGAAAAAGGATTCTGCTAGTCCGTGGTGAGTAATCGCAGTCCTGATGTCTAGAAGTTATTTTTGGTCATAAGAGACGGTAGTGGCAACCTTATGTACAAAATGAGTTAAAAAAAGTTCCAAACAATGCAGATAAACGAACAAAAAAACACAATCGGTTGGGGGCACGTAAAATGTCTGCCTTCTGCTCCGGCGCCATCTTACTATGGTTGGGTCCCTCCCGGTTCCTTTTAACCAAGTAGTCAGCCAGTGGATATACATCTGTCAATTTCCTCAGCTCAATCAGGACAACCTCTGAAGAATACCTTTGGCTCAAGTTGTGGATCAAATCAAATGTTATTCATCCCATGCTTGCGAAACAATGGGTGTAGGCTAACAGTGAAATTCTTACGGGCCCTTCACAGCAATGCAGAGAGAAAGAAAATAATTAAATGATAGAAAAGTATAACACTTCCTTTTGATTCATGTCGTTCATTTCAGTCAGTAATGCCCAAAGCATGCAGGACTCCCACTACAGTCGAATGATGAACTCGGAAGTCATGTTTCTACAAACCTCTTGTTCACATGTTCACCATATGGGGCTTATTGGACCTGTCATTTGTGACTCAGACTTGTAAATGTGTGCTTTAAAACAAAATGAACATTTGTTGATTGCTTGGCATACACATAAGATTATTTTCTTGAAATGTTTATTTATTATTATTATTATTTGAAATGAGGTCTAGTTGCGGCCGCAACCGGACTAAATTGTGAACGACTCTTGCCAGAATGCATTGCTTGACTGCCGTGAGGATGATAAGCACAATAACATTCGACCTGCCGCCCCCCAAACGACTCATTCTCCAGTTTGAGTTTGTTAAGCAGAGGCTGTGTATGTTTTAGTTCTATAAAGCTGTGTCCATCATAACATTTAATAATCAATTCATTACATGAATTATTGCACCATGCAATCAATTGTCAGTTCTAAACATGTATTTTCTCTATGCTTGGGATGCATTTCCCTGCAGGCATTTGACAGACAGTTGGAGCACATCTTCGGAGCTGCTGAGCTGGAGGAGCCCGTATTAATCCTGCTGTAGGACTCATTGCAGCCGGCACTGGCAGGTCGAACAAACAACAACCAAAATGAACGTGTTACTCAGAAAAAAAAGAATGAAGTCTCTCAAGTCAGTAAAAACAGTTATTCAAAAAGTATGACTCATTTGCGAACTGCACATCAGTAGCCCCCACACACTACTTTTATAGATGACTTGTATTCTCGCATCTGTAAGGCTTCCATGGTTCTGTAAGGCTTCCATGGTTCTGTAAGGCTTCCATGGTTCTGTAAGGCTTCCATGGTTCTGTAAGGCTTCCATGGTTCTGTAAGGCTTCCATGGTTCTGTAAGGCTTCCACTGTTCGATATTTTGAAAGAGGAAGCAAAGTACTTGCTTGATGTTTTCATTTCAGTCTCCTCCTTTTTAAAAAAAAAATATAACCTTAATTTAACTAGGCAAGTCAGTTAAGAACAAATTCTTATTTTCAATGACAGCCTAGGAACAGTGGGTTAACTGCCTTGTTCAGGGGCAGAATGACAGATTTTCACCATGTCAGCTCGGGGATTCAATCTTGCAACCTTTCAGTTACTAATCCAACACTCTAACCACTAGGCTACCTGCCACCCCAGTCTCCTTCTCCACTAACCAAAGTTAATTGTATGGATTTTTTTTCTATTAATAATATTAAATTATGTTGAGGTATACCAAACCTTTTTTAAATGTACTCAAGATGACCATTATTAGCATGTTTTATCCACTCCAATAAAAATGGGTGGATTATCAGATACTCAACAAGGTCAGATTTCATTATTACTGAAACAGGACCCAAGTGGTAAATATAAAGATCCAGTCCATTTAAAAAAGAATTGAGGCCCTTTACACTTCAGTGCTGTGATGCAAAAATTATAGCAAAATACATAGCGCATAGAATTTAAAAGGTATTGTCGGATATTATTCATCCTAGGTTTTTTAAAGCACAACTGGAATTTATTTGTAAATGCATGACATGTTTATATTTTGGAGAATCTCTTATACAATGGATTAAAGTTATGTATAAGTAACCCTAGGTGTAAAATAGTAAATAATGGATACTTCTCAGTAAGTATTAAACTGTCAAGAGAAGTAAAACAAGGTTGTCCACTATCAGCATATATCTATTTATAAAGGCCATTGAAATGTTAGCTATTAAAATCAGATCCAACAATAATATCAAGGGGCTGGAAACAAAGGGATTAAAAAGAAAGGTATGCTGATGATTCATGTTTTATTTTAAATGCACAATTTGGATCCACAGCCTCATAGAGGATCTACATACTTTTTCTAACCTTTCTGGATTAAAACCAAATTATGATAAATGTACTATATTACCTATTGGATCCCTAAAAAAAATCCCCCTGATGAACTCTTTAGTCATATCCCAGTTTACCTATTTGCTTATGACTTTGCCTACATCTAGCAACCTGTATTTTTTTTTATATGAGCAAAAAAAAAATCTATTTTATTTGAAACGGCAAGCCAGACAAATTAAATGTGTCTATTTTTATTTAATAAATATGAATTCGGAAGGCAGAAATGATTAAATATTAAAGCATTAGAGTTCTCACAGGCTGTTACAGGCTTCAGTCATACAAAAAGTTATACTTAAATCCAAACTGGTTCTCAAGCAGATTAGGAAGAATGTTTCACCCAATCACCCCATGGCCTTTTTCCCTTTTCAGATTACAACCTCTCACTTTCGGTTATTTGAAAATCAAATAATCTCCAAAATATCACTATTTTTAAAACAAGCCATAGAAGGTTGGTTGCATTGGAGCTGAAGGGTGGGACAAAAAAACAACAAGATACCTATAAGTAAAATATACTGTGTCAGTAAAATGAATATAAACAAATCAAAATATATTTTATATTTGAGATTCTTCAAAGTAGCCACCCTTTGCCTTGATGACAGCTTTGCACATTCTTGGCATTCAACCAGCTTTATGAGGAATGCTTTTCCAACAGTCTTGAAGGAGTTCCCACATATGCTGAGCACTTGTTGGCTGCTTTTCCTTCACTCTGCGGTCCAACAAAGAGGGACTTAGGAAAATTGCAATTGGCTCAGAACAGGGTAGCCCGGCTGGCCCTTGGATGTACACAGAGAGCAACCATAATTCATTTGCATGTCAATCTCTCCTGGCTCAAAATAAAAGAGAGATTGACTTCATCACTACTTGTGTTAGTGAGAAGTATTGACATGTTGAAAGCACCAAGCTGTCTGTTTAAACGACTAGCACACAGCTCAGACACCCATGCATACCCCACAAGACCAGAGGTCTCTTTACAGTCCTCAAGTTCAGAACAGACTATGGGAGGTGCACAGCTACATGGAACTCTATTCCACATCAGGTAACTGATGCAAGCAGTAGAATTAGATATTAAAAAACAGATAAAAATACACTTTATGGAACAGCGGGGACTGTAAACAACACAAACACAGGCTCAGGCACATGCATACACAGACATGATAACATACTCACTGTACACACGTACACATTAATTTTGTGTTTTAGATATGTGGTAGTGGAGTATGGGCCTGAGGGCACACACTTAGTAAATTAAGGTATTGTAATGTTTTAAAAATTGTATAACTGCCTTAATTTTGTAAGACCCCAGGAAGAGTAGCTGCTAATGGGGATCCATAATAAACACAAATGGTGGAACCAGCTTTAATTTGTAAAAAAAATTCTAAAAACATTATTCCACTTTGATATTATGGGGTATTGTGTGTAGGCCAGTGACAAAACAAATCTCAATTTAATCAACTCTAAATTCAGGCTGTAACACAACAAAATGTGGAAAAAGTCAAAGGGTGTGAATACTTTCTGAAGGCACTCTATCTTAAATAATTCCACAGCACCCCCCCTCGGACCCTCACACCCCCCCCCCCCCCCAACCCTGCCACAATTTATTCACCAGGGCCCGCTTTCCCAAAAGCAGGGGATGCGGGTGCATCATTAAATCTCAGAGCTGTTTCCCCAAACCATCGTTACTAAAGATGCACTTGAAAACAATCGTTATTTACAGACTGCCTCAGACCACTTGCAGATCATATAAGTGCGTCGTTTTTTTAAACTTGCGCTTCACTTTATACACAGATCTCAACTAAACTTAGAATCAAGACGTTGATCTGTCTTTTTGCAACCGCCAATAACTTCACAACAAAGTTGACTACAAATACAAAGTTGCCAAAGTCTTTGCAATTGTTACAAACAAATTGAGGGTAAAAATATGATTCAAATGACAACCGAGGTGACTGCATTGAAAGATCAATAGACTTCATGGGCATTGATATATTTCAATGGAAATCAAGTTCATGTTCAATCAGCCAGACTTGGATTGGGTCAGGATTGGATCATCTTGAACCCTTAATGTTAATATATTTGTCCCATGTCTTTTCTGAATCAGAATTTTTTCCCCCCCCTAGTCTTCTAGTCCTGGAGGTAGGCAGGTAGGTTTTGATTCTGGCTTGGTCGGGTACCCTGCTCCGCCATTGCATTATCAAATCACAGGTTTTGGCACCATATAAAATAGCTTTGCTTTAGGTTCGAAGGGATGGGGTGATAACACCAATGAGGTGTTGGCAAAAAGACATAAAAAAAGGAGGCATAGCCTTTTAGCTGGGGAAAGAAATATAGTTCAATGCTCCCAGTCAGTCAATAAGAAGAAGATGAGCCTCCAGACTCATTTCTTCTCTCCAATAGAGAGACATCAGATAAACAAAACGGTTAGAATCACTGCGGTGTTGACGTCAGATAAACAAAACGGTTAGAATCACTGCGGTGTTGACGTCAGATAAACAAAACGGTTAGAATCACTGCGGTGTTGACGTCAGATAAACAAAACGGTTAGAATCACTGCGGTGTTGACGTCAGATAAACAAAACGGTTAGAATCACTGCGGTGTTGACGTCAGATAAACAAAACGGTTAGAATCACTGCGGTGTTGACGTCAGATAAACAAAACGGTTAGAATCACTGCGGTGTCGACGTCAGATAAACAAAACGGTAAAAAAAACGTCAGATATAGAAAGGAGTTAGTTGTGCCTGCAGAGATTCATTTGGGCAATTGCCCCTTTAAAATAACATTTGGGGCAATTGCCCCTTTAAAATAACTATTGCCCCTTTTAAATAACATTTTAAAGTGATCGTTCACTCAAATATATATCACTTTTCATGTTTATATAGTGTTTTTTTTATATCAGTTGCACTATCAAGAATAGATAGTCGACTATGCCTCAGTGTGATCCACAGAGGCTCAGCAGAGGCAGTACTAAACCTCTCTGTTGGAAACACGATAATGGTGCAGCATAGCCATACAGCAAGCCGTCCACCATCCCAGTCTTGTCCCATTGCAAAATGAGGGTCACGCAGTACTTGAAAGCTCCATGGCCCCTGCAACCACCATCGCCAAGGCTGAAGTCTCGCAAGCCAAGGGAGATTACGTTTCCCTCCCTTTTCTCGCTGCATTTCCTCTCCCAACAGGGGCCCCTATGAATGGCATGATGGGAAATGCAAAGCCTCTAACTGCGCCACGGGGTTTTTCCAACTCCCATAGAGGCTTTTTTCCTATTTTACTCTCAGCACTGCAAATCCATCTGAGGCGGCGCAGAGTGATTCCATCGCTGTATGGTGTCCATTACTTTTGCCGGGAAGGATATATTAAAACTCCAAACAAACCTTGTGTCAGGGTATGGGGAAAGATTACCTGGGTAGGGGTGGTAGTTAGCATAGTGGTTAAAGTGTTGGGCTAGTAACCGAAAGGTTGCTGGATCGAATCCCTGAGCTGAAGGTAAAAATCTGTTCTTCTGCCCCTGAAAAAGGCAGTTAACCCACTGTTCCCTGGTAGGCTGTCATTGTAAATAAGAATTTGTTCTTAACTGACTTGCCAAGTTAAATGAAAGTTTTGCTTTGACCAAAATGGCAAACCTTTTCATCATTAATATGGTCTAGTTTTTACGATGTGCGTTGACTTGTGTCATTGCTATTAGCATTTAACTGTTAAAAAAAGTTAATCCATTGTTTAAAAATGGGCTTTTTGCCTTTGTGCAGATTCCAATTAATTGAAAATTATACTCTTTTTTTTAAGCAAGCATTGCAGAGCTGGTTACAATTTCAATTTCATCCCCCTGAAAAGATAGAACAAATATTACAACAGATATTATGGCTGAACTCATATGCTGGTTAATAAAATACCTGTATTTAAGGGGAAGATGTTTGAAAAGGGTATTTTGTTCTTAAAGGATATTGTAAATTGGAATGGTAGAGTTACTTCTTTCATGGAGTTATCAGAATTGTACGGGAAGGTCTGCTCAATCCAAGATTACAACCAATTGATTACAGCATTACCCCCAAAATGGAGGAGGCAGGTGGCAGTGGGAGGAGGTAGGGAACTGGTCTGTCTGCCCAATATAAATGATCAAAACTGGTGGAGGAATAAAAATAACATAAATAGGAAAGTATACCAGTTTCATTTGAGGACCAGGATGTTGACAGCTCTGCCATACAGATTGCAAAATAGTTGGGAAGAGATTTTTGAAGTACCAATTCCATGGTACAGGGTGTATGAGTTGATATATAAAACAACGCAAGATTCAAGACTTCGTGCTTTTCAGCTAAAATTATTATGTAGAATTCTTGCCACCAACAAAATGTTGAATATTTGTGGCATACAATCATCGAAGCTCTGCAGATTTTGTTGTGAGGATAGAGAATCAATAGACAATTTATTTTGGTATTGCCTTCAGGTAGCTTGTTTCTGGTCTCAGGTTCAGGAATGGCTGAAAATGCATAACATTGATCTAGAAATAGTACTGTTGGGAGATCTGTGGATTCTATTCGATTAGATAGATTGAAATTGTAGTTTAACATCACAGCATAGTTGAAAGATATATGGTGCGTAGAAAACCGAAGAGGGTGGCCAGCAGAGATGGGATGGGAGGTGGGATAGGCTGAGGGAAGCTGAGGATTGGGATGTGGAATTGGAGACAAGTGGGAGTGGAGATGCTAGGCGGGGGATAGAATGTCAGTCAAAGATAATAGTAAAAAAAATAATACATAACAAAAAGTACGTTTAAAGGACACTGAGGAGCAGTGTTTTTACAGCTAATGTTGGTTTGCCTGAGGCTGATGCCGTGCAGGTGTTTGTACACATGCATATACACACACACACTCATTCAAATGCACACATGTGCACATACATGGACACGCGCACACACACACACACACACACACACGTAAATAGTGCCATACATGCACTCACACATATTCAGTTGGACTTCCTGTTATGATTTTGGTTGTTTTTGATGTCTTTTGTTTTTTGCATTGTTGTTTTCTGTTTTCCTTTGTCTTTCACTTTTGTTCATTTTGTTGGTTGTTGTTGCATTGGGGGGGGTGGTCTTGGCGGTGGGGAATTGATTTTTTTTGGTTTTATAAAAAAATATAGCAGAAACAAATATTACTGGCCTCCTAGTTTAATTGGATATAGATATCTTAGTAAATATCATGAAGTTGCTGCCTATTGATTTTGAAAGATGTGATCAGAGGAAAGGTGGCATGTTGTTCCTCAAACAGATTTTTAAAAGAAAGTAGATTGACAGAACTACACATAGCTGATTGACTAAAGAAGAAATCGTTCTATAATTAATGTCTTCTGACGACAGTGAATGGGTTTAGTGCAGATACCCTCTCAGTAAAAGGAACTGCAACTACAATGAGGAAGTGATGCAAGAAGGAGCGTCTTTGTAAAGCTCCTTCTTCTTTGAAAGAGCGTCTTTGGGAACATTAGGAAATGTTTCGCTGCTGGAGATAAAGTGGAGTTGAAGGACATCAACAGTTTTTTAACTTTTTTGTTAAAATGTACCAAGTAAAAAAGTCAAAGTTTATTAGATAACAAAATGTTATTGTCCGTTAAGTCAAACAGAATGTAAGGTCAAATTCGACTAGACTTCAAACTTGGGAACACGTTTGGCTTACATAGAAAACTAAGTTCCCACGTCATAGCAAATGCCGAGTGAGATTCAACAAACTCGGAAATTGTTCTTATACCTATAGTTTGATAAATGCCAAATATTTCTTGGGTGTATTTCTTAGGTGTGTCCTTATCTTAGCTTTTAAGAGTATTAACAGATACATTCTACTGTCAGAAAGAGGGTTGAAAACCATAAATCTTAAAATAGAAAGGTATTACTTGTAGAAGCCATTCACATGAATTGAACTGCAGTCAATGTTCGTTTTTTTCCTAGATTCGAAACAGTGAATTCATTGCTATTGAATATAAACAAGATGCTGCATTATAATATATTAGGTCTGCATATCAGGGGGATTTTATGAATCCAGCTATAATACTAACGTTGAATGGTTTATTAATCCAAGTATCCACTCTCTGCATATCTCTGCCTATGCAACAGTGCTGAGTATATTCTCTTCTCAGCTAGAATTGTCACTAGTCCCAAGAGCTCAGCAAAACTGAAAGAAATGTGAATTAACAGGAAAATCTAGAAGAGCTGAATTGCCGATTTGTGTAGACTACATGCAAAGCATGTGGCACAAAGAAACTGATGGAATGCATTTTCAGGGCTCAACATGAGGTTTTACCTAGTCGTACTAATTGGAGAATTCACGCACAGACACTATGCCTTAGGCCCATCATGTTGCAAAAACATTATGGTTTTCACATTCTTGGGGCTGAGACTTGAGTAAATGGTCATATTTGGTCAAATATATATGGGCGTGCTACATGCATTTCTTTAGTGTTTATTTCGCAAGTCTGCAGGTCTGTTACTAACTAACTCACGCTGAGACTCACACGATGGTGTTCTCTGTTTTGCTCTAGGATGCCCACAAGCCTCACAAGACTCGTCTGAAGGTCCTGGGTACCAGTAATGAATGTAAGTATGTAAATGAAAGAGACCGTTAAGTTCCTAAAAAAAAAGGGGGATAAATACACTGCTGGAAATTATTATATATATATTTTTTTACACAGGGACGATGTTGATGTTTCACCTGACCAGGGTCTCCAGCAGTGCAAGCTTGATAGAATGCTGCCTTCATTTAGACAGCTTCTGTTGGGAGTATTTCAGTAACAGATAGGGTTCAGCTAAGTTCTCCAATTAAGTAACCACCAGCCAGCTGTTATGGCAATGCCAATATGGCAAATGCCATTCTCAGCTGCCTTTCTTTAGAAATTGGATAAGGCCTCAAGACGTGGCGGGTAGTGCAAGGAAGAATAGTCAACAGCAGACTGTCAACCGTGTTTACTTTACTTTCTATGTTCTTTCTCCCACAATGCATTCTGAGTAATAATACCCCATGGCTAGACAGCGCTGTCCACGCCTGCATGTTAAATGATTAATTCATTATAATATCTTCTTGAAACACGGAGTATGATATAGTCTGGGAACACTGATGTCAGCTGCATTTGACACAGAGAGAGTGTCCATATTTACTGAACAAAAATATAAATGCAACATGTGAAGTGTTGGTCCCATTTTTCATGAGACAAAAAAAAAAAAAAAAAAAAAACATTTCTTTCAAATTTTGTGCACACATGTGTTTACATCCATGTTAGTGAGCATTTCTCCTTTACTAAGATAATCCATCCACCTGACAGGTGTGGCATATCAAGAAGCTGATTAAACAGCATGAACATTACACAGGTGCACCTTGTGCTGGGAGACAATAAAAGGCCACTCTAAAATGTGCAGTTTTGTCACATAATACAATGCGTGGAATTGGCATGCTGACTGTAGGAATGTCCACCAGAGCTGTTGCCAGATTCTCTACCATAAGCTGAGCTCAACGTCGTTTTTGAGAATTTGCCATTATGTCCAACAGGCCTCAAAACCGAAGACCACGTGTAACCACGCCAGCCCAGGACCTCCACATCCGGCTTCTTCACCAGCGGAATCATCTGAGTCCAGCCACCCGGACAGCTGATGAAACTGAGGAGTATTTCTATCTGTAATAAAGCCCTTTTGTGGGGAAAAACTGATTCTAATGGTCTGGACCTGTGTCCTCCCAGGCCCAACCATGGCTATGCCTCTGCCCAGTCATCTCAAATCCATAGATTTGGTTTTAATTTATTTCAATTGACTGATTTCCTTATATGAATTGTAACTCAGTAAAACCGTTAATTGTTACATGTTGCATTTATATTTTTGTACAGTATACATGTATTTGTGCCTGAAAACAAAAGACATAAGGAAGTAGCTAGACACTTTAATGTTGACACGTACTTTGCTCTGCCGTGCTGAAGTACCAAGACTAATTGATATTTCAGATAGAGAAGTGACAATGTCATGTCAGCCGAGTTCATGCCCACTAGTTTTGATTTACATTTTGTTGAGTTGTCAACTAACATGAAAGCAACGTGAAATCAACCCAAACATTTCACCATGTCATTGGATTTAGGTTTAAAGATGCGTGAAAAAAATACTAAATACCCTATGTTGATGGGGCCTCCCGACTGGTGCAGTGGTCTAAGGCACTGCATCTCAGTGCTAGCTGTGCCACTAGAGATTCTGGGTTTGAGTCCAGGCTCTGTCACAGCTGGCTGCGACCGGGAGACCCATGGGGGCGGCGCACAATTAGCCCAGCGTTGTTCGGGAGGGTTTGGCCGGCAGTGATGTCCTTGTCCCACTGCGCCCTGTGGCGGGCTGGGCGCAGTGCACACTGACATGGTTGCCAGGTGTGTGGTGTTTCCTCCGACACATTGGTGCGGCTGACTTCCGGGTTAAGTGGGCATTGTGTCAAGAAACAGTGTAGTGCGGTTGTGTTCTGTTTCAGAGGAACGCAAGGCTCTCGACCTTCGCCTCTCCTGAGTTCGTACGGAGAGTTGCAGCAATGAGACAAGACTGTAACTACCAATTGGATACCATGAAAAAAGGGTTAAAAAAAATAATAATAAAAAAATATAGAAAAATATACAATTTCAAAAAATACTAACAAAAACAAAATACCCGAAGTTGATGACTTTTTACAAATCCAATCAGGTTTTTGTGGAAACACCATTGATTCAACCAGTTTTTGCCCAGTGGTCGGTGATTCTTGTCTCGTTTTTATGAATACTGACTCCTTTGCAATTCGGTTGCAACACTCCACTACCGAGTTTAAAACTGCCTCTGGAAGCAACGTCAGCACAAGAACTGTTTGTCGGGAGCTTCATGAAATGGGTTTCCATGGCCGAGCAGCCGCACACAAGCCTAAGATCACCATGTGCAATGCCAAGCGTCGGCTGGGGTGGAGTAAAGCTCGCCGCCATTGAACTCAGGAGCATATTTTTCATTAAATGCACTATGCCTTATGTGGTTTGATTGCTGTGACAACACAGAATAAAACAATGAATAAAAGTCTCATGATGGTAGAGACTGCCCCTTACTGCTCATCACTCATTAACCATCATTTATTTACTTTACTTTAATAAAATATTTCAGTTGTTGTGTATATTACATTTGTTTTATTTAATAACTCTATTATTTAATTCCAAGTCATCATCTCATCTCCATCAAGGTCGTCACAAGGTGCAGAGCGTTCGATTTGGCTGCCGGTGGGCAAGGAGACCCCAGCTCCGCATGACATAGACTGACCAGGTGAAAGTTATGATCCCTTATTGATGTCACTTGTTAAATCCACTTCAATCAGTGTAGATGAAGGAGAGGCAGATTTTAGAAGGATTTTTAAGCCTTGAGACATGAATTGTGTATGTGTGCCATTGAGGGTGAATGGGCAAGACAAAAGATTTAAGTACCTTTTGAACTGAGTATGGCAGTAGGTGCCAGGCGGACTAGTTTGAGTGTGTCAAGAACTGCAACGTTGCGGGGGTTTTCACACTCAACAGTTTCCTGTGTGTACCAAGAATGGTCCACCACCCAAAGGACATCCAGTCAACTTGACACAACTGTGAGAAGCATTGGAGTCAACATGGGCCAGCATTCCTGTGGAACGCTTTCGACACCTTGTAGAGTCCATGCCCCAAAGAATTGAGGCTGTTCCGAGGGCAAAAGGGAATGCAACTCAATATTAGGAAGGAGTTCCTAATGTTTTGTACACTCAGCATATTTCGAGTTAGGATGTTGAGGTTTTAGCATTATGATGCATTTACATGACACTACATTCCACGGCAACCATGTTAGCTCCCCATATTGACCAATAGCAGTTCACAGAAGTTTGTGAATTTTAAACAATACCATGTACAAGATTCCAAATTGTCGTCATGAATGGACATATTGAATTGCTCAAAGGCACTAACATTCTAAAAGTTGGCCCAAATCTCTTTATATATGGCACTGGATGCAACTGTACACTAGCCTGGAATCCAAACTGATATGCACCCTTGGGCTCCCCAGGCTATCTCAGATGTCAGCAGGAACCAGATGTGCTGCCACACATGACAGTGTTGTTGTTTTTTTAAATAAAAACTCCCGTACTGTTAGACAAAAGGAGATATTTGCATAAACTTAGACCTACTAGATTGACTGAGATATGGTGGCAGTGGATACAGTAGGTGTCTACGGTATTTAAAGCTGGCATGGCAAAATCACAGCCTTCATTTCTTCACATTTCATAACAAACCACACAGTAAAATAAACTGTTTAGGTATTGGAGAGGAAGAAATTAATAAAACGCAGCTGAAATAAACTGACACTGCTGTCAAAATAAGTGTTCTGTAAAAAAGAGCATACTGTACCTCTACGCACAGATAGCAAATGAGTTTTGACTTACAAAATATCTGATATTTAATTGGCATCTCTTCTTACAGATTGTCACGCTTATGAAAATGTAAATATGGACATTGGGTTCATGATGTCAAAACATTTTCAATTCCAGAAATTCAGAACATTTATTTGCTCCCTATTAAATATGAACTGTATGATGTGTGTACTGTGCACATTATTAAACTACAGTCTGGGATTTTGGAAGCTGTTCAAATGGTCATTTCAATTCCCATTGATTATTTAAGAATTTAACTTAAATCCCTGATGAGTTTTTTTTATTATAAACAACAACAAAAGCAGCACAGAAGCACAAGACGAACCAGCAGGGAAAGTTAGAGGACAGGACGACATACAACAATTTCAACACCAAAAAAAACGAACAAAAAAACGTGTGTGTGTACAATCCTTAAGTTTGAATGTCAACAGCGAAATTCAATCATAGAGTCAACGATTGGCATTTCTACATACAGTGCCTTCAGAAAGTATTCATCTCCCTTTTTCATTTTTTTTTATTGAATATTTAAAACATATACAATATACTTGAAGTGAAGCCACTCAACAACAACATCACATTAGTCATCTAACAGACTCCCATCCAGAGCGACCCACAGAAGCAACCAGGGTCAACGCCCTGCTCAAGGGCACGTCGACAGATCTCCCACAAGGTCAAAAATGGGGACTCGGACCAGCGATCCATCAGACACCGGCCCAAGCTCCCAACCGCCAGGCCACCAGCCCTCCAAGATCCCCCCCACAGTTCCCCAAGAGCTGCCCCTCAACCATCCAAGACCCCCCCCCCCGAGAAAATAAGATAAAATAAAAATTCCACCACCCCAAGAAACAAGAAAATTAACAAATGAGAAAAAAGAGAAAGACAAAGGAAAACAGAAAACAACAATACCAAAAAACAAAAGACATCAAGGACAACAAAAATCATAACAGCAAGGCCAACTGAATATGTTTGAGTGCATGTATGGCACTATTTACGTGTGTGTGTTTGTCCATGTATGTGCACGTGTGCGTGTGTATGTCCGTGTATGTGCATGTGTACAAACACCTGCACGGCATCAGCCTCAGGCAAACCGGCATTAGCTGTAAAAGCACTGCCCCTCAGTGTCCTTTAAATTTACTTTTGTTATGTATTATTTTTTTTTACTTTTATCTTTGACTGACATTCTATCCCCCGCCCAGCATCTCCACTCCCACTTGTCTCCAATTCCACATCCCAATCCTCAGCTTCCCTCAGCCTATCCCACCTCCCATCCCATCTCTGCTGGCCACCCTCTTCGGTTTTCTACGCACCATATATCTTTCAACTATGCTGTGATGTTAGATTGAAATTGTAATTTATCTAATCAAATAGAATCCACAGATTGAGAGTTGAAGATAAATACTTTTACTAAAAGTATTAGTATATTAGTAATTGACTGACCCGGTCTCTCCAGATCTCCTAACAGTACTATTTCTAGGGTCAATTTTAGATCAATGTTCTGCATTTTCAGCCATTCCTGAACCTGAGACCAGAAACAGGCTACCTGAAGGCAATTCCAAAAGTAATTGTTTATTGATTCTGTATCCTCACAACAAAATCTGCAGATTCGATGATTGTATGCCCCAAATATTCAACATTTTGTTGGGTGCAAGAATTCTACATAATAATTTTAGCTGAAAAGCACGAAGTCTTGAATCTTGTGTCGTTTTATATATCAACTCATACACCCTGTACCATGGAATTGGTACGTCAAAAATCTCTTCCCAACTATTTTGCAATCTGTATGGCAGAGCTGTCAACATCCTGGTCCTCAAATGAAACTGATATACTTTCCTATTTATGTTATTTTTATTCCTCCACCAGTTTTGATCCTTTATATTGGGCAGAGAGACCAGTTCCCTACCGCCTCCCACTGCCACCTGCCTCCTCCATTTTGGGGGTAATGCTGTAATCAATTGGTTGTAATCTTGGATTGAGCAGACCTTCCCGTACAATTCTGATAACTCCATGAAAGAAGTAACTCTACCATTCCAATTTACAATATCCTTTAAGAACAAAATACCCTTTTCAAACATCTTCCCCTTAAATACAGGTATTTTATTAACCAGCATATGAGTTCAGCCATAATATCTGTTGTAATATTAGTTCTATTTTTTCAGGGGGATGAAATTGAAATTGTAACCAGCTTGTTTGAAAAATGTAGATACTTTGAAAAAGTATAATTTTCAATTCATCGAAAATGAGACATGGCAATCTGCACAAAGGCAAAAAGGCAATTTTTAAACAACTTGAGGTTTTATTAGTAATCTAGTGGAGAACCATTTAGGGTTCAAGTAAAACTGTTGAATAAGTGAAGCTTTTAGAGAGAGGTTTAGTGCTTTTAGATTTAACAATCTCAAACCACCCAATTGATATTCATTATATAGATAGGCACACCTTATATTGTCTTGTTTAACGTCCCAGATAAAGCAAAATATTTTTTCGCTCATATGATTTGAAAAATGAATCATCAGGAGTAGGCAGCACCATAAGTGAGTAAACTGATATATGACTAATGAGTTAAATCAGGGCATTTTTTCCATAAATAGACAGGTATTTATCTCTCTATGGTTGCAGGATCTTGTCTATTTTTACAAGTTTGCTATTGAAATTCATTGTGGAGAGCTCATTTATATATTTTGTGATATGAATACCAAGTATGTCTACTTCACAATCGGCCCATTTTATAGGTAACCTGCAGGGTAATGTAAAAGTTGTATTTTTTAAAGATCCAATACGTAATATTGTACACATCATAATTAGGATTAAGTCCAGAGAGTCCAGAAAAGTTATCTAGATCTTCAATGAGACATTGCTGGGATCTAGATTGCAGACTTAATATAAAACTTGAGTCATCAGTATACATGGACAAATTTGACTAGGCCATTCCAAGAAATGTAAATGTTTCCCCTTAAACCACTCGAGTGTTGCTTTAGCAGTGTGCTTAGGGTCATTGTCCTGCTGAAAGGTGAACCTCTATCCCAGTCTCAAATCTCTTGAAGACTGAAACAGGTTTCCCTCAAGAATGTTCCTGTATTTAGCGCCATCCATCAATCCTTTAATTCTGACCAGTTTCCCAACCCCTGCCGATGGAAAAACATCTCCACAGCATGATGCTGCCACCACCATGCTTCACCGTGGGGATTGTGGACTCGGGGTGATGAGAGGTGTTGGGTTTGCGCCAGACATAGAATTTTCCTTGATGGCAAAAAGCTAAATTTGAGTCTCATCTGACCAGAGTACCTTCTTCCATACAGTGAGGGAAAAAAGTATTTGATCCCCTGCTGATTTTGTATGTTTGCCCACTGACAAAGAAATTATCAGTCTATAATTTTAATGTTAGGTTTATTTGAACAGTGAGAGACAGAATAACAAAAATATCGAGAAAAACGCATGTCAAAAATGTTATAAATTGATTTGCATTTTAATGAGGGAAATAAGTATTTGACCCCCTCTCAATCAGAAAGATTTCTGGCTCCCAGGTGTCTTTCATACAGGTAACAAACTGAGATTAGGAGCACACTCTTAAAGGGAGTGCTCCTAACCGCAGCTTGTTACCTGTATAAAAGACACCTGTCCACAGAAGCAATCAATCAATCAGATTCCAAACTCTCCACCATGGCCAAGACCAAAGAGCTCTCCAAGGATGTCAGGGACAAGATTGTAGACCTACACAAGGCTGGAATAGGCTACAAGACCATCGCCAAGCAGCTTGGTGAGAAGGTGACAACATTTGCTGCGATTATTTGCAAATGGAAGAAACACTAAAGAACTGTCAATCTCCCTTGGCCTGGGGCTCTATGCAAGATCTCACCTCGTGGAGTTGCAATGATCATGAGAACGGTGAGGAATCAGCCCTTGAACTACACGGGAGGATCTTGTCAATGATCTCAAGGCAGCTGGGACCATAGTCATCAAGAAAACAATTGGTAACACACTACGCCGTGAAGGACTGAAATCCTGCAGCGCCTGCAAGGTCCCCCTGTTCAAGAATACATATACATGCCCATCTGAAGTTTGCCAATGAACATCTGAATGATTCAGAGGACAACTGGTGAAAGTGTTGTGGTAAGATGAGACCAAAATGGAGCTCTTTGGCATCAACTTACCTTGCCGTATTTGGAAGAGGAGGAATGCTGCCTATGACCCCAAGAACACCATCTCCACCGTCAAACATGGAGGTGGAAACACTATGCTTTGGGGTTGTTTTTCTGCTAAGGGGACAGGACAACTTCACCGCATCATTTGACGGGGCCATGTACTGTCAAATCTTGGGTGAGAACCTCCTTCCCTCAGCCAGGGCATTGAAAATGGGTCGTGGATGGGTATTCCAGCATGACAATGACCCAAAACACACAGCCAAGGCAACAAAGGAGTGGCTCAAGAAGAAGCACATTAAGGTCCTGGAGTGGCCTAGACAGTCTCCAGACCTTAATCCCATAGAAAATCTGTTGAGGGAGCTGAAGGTTCGAGTTGCAAAACGTCAGCCTCGAAACCTTAATGACGTGGAGAAGATCTGCAAAGAGGAGTGGGACAAAACCCCTCCTGAGATGTGTGCAAACCTGGTGGCCAACTACAAGAAACGTCTGACCTCTGTGATTGCCAACAAGGGTTTTGCCACAAAGTACTAAGTCATGTTTTTCAGAGGGGTCAAATATTTATTTCCCTCATTAAAATGCTAATCATTTTATAACATTTTTGACATGCGTTTTTTTCTGGATTTTTTTGTTGTTATTATGTCTCTCACTGTTCAAATAAACCTACCATTAAAATTATAGACTGATCATTTCTTTGTAAGTGGGCAAACGTACAAAATCAGCAGGGGATCAAATACTTTTTTCCCCCACTGTATGTTTGGGGGAGTCTTCCACATGCCTTTAGGAAAACACCAAATGTATTTGCTTATTTTTTTCTTTAAGCAGTGGCTTTTTTCTGGCCACTCTTCCGTAAAGCCCAGCTCTGTGGAGTGTACAGCTTAAAGAGGTCCTATGGACAGATACTCCAGTCTCCGCTGTGGAGCTTTGTAGCTCCTTCAGGGTTATCTTTGGTCTCTTTGTTACCTCTCTGATTAATGCCCTCCTTGCCTGGTCCGTGAGTTTTGGTGGGTGGCCCTCTCAATGGCAGGTTTGTTGTGGTACCATATTCTTTCCATTTTTTAATAATGGATTTATTGGTGCTGGTGGGATGTTCAAAGTTTCGGATATTTTTTTATAAACCAACCCGGATCTGTACTTCTCCACAACTTTGTCCCTGACCTGTTTGGAGAGCTCCTTGGTCTTCATGGTGCCGCTTGCTTGGTGGTGCCCCTTGCTTAGTGGTGTTGCAGACTCTGGGGCCTTTCAGAACAGGTGTATATATACTGAGATCATGTGACGGATCATGTGACACTTTGATTGCACACAGGTGGACTTTATTTAACTAATGATGTGACTTCTGAAGGTAATTGGTTGCACCAGATCTTATTTAGGGGCTTCATAGCAAAGGGGGTGAATACACCACTTAACAGTTTTTTTTTATTTTTGATACTTTTTTTAAATAAGTATTTTTTTCATTTCACTTCACCAATTTGGACTATTTTGTGTATGTCCATTACATGAAATCCAAATAAAAATCAATTTAAATTACAGGTTGTAATGCAACAAAATAGGAAAAACACCAAGGGGGATGAATACTTTTGCAAGGCACTGTAGCATGATGCTGCCATCACCATGATCACGGTAGGGATGGTGTTAGATGGGCGATGAGCTGTTCTTGGTCTTACCCAGACATAGTGCTTTGCATTCATAGCGCTTTGTCCCATCAGACCACAGAATTGTTTGCCTTATACTCTGTGTCTTTCATGTGCCTTTTTGCAAATTTGTTGGTACCCTTCTCCAGATCTGTGCCTCAATTGTGTCTTGGAGCTCTACGGATAATTCCTTTGAATTCATTCATGGCTTGGTTTTTGCTCTGACATACACTGTCAATGGTGGGACCTTATATAGACAGGTGTGTTTCTTTCTACATCATGTCCAAACAATTGAATTGGCCACAGTTGGACTCCAATCAAGTTGTAGCGACATCTCAAAGATGATCCAAGGGAATTGGATGCACCTGAAATCAATATGGAGTGGCATAGCAAAGGCATTTGAATACTTATGTAAATTAAATATTTCTGTTTTCACGTTGTCATTGTTGGTTATTGCGTGTAGATGGGTGAGAAAAATATATATTTAATACATTTTGAATTCAGGCTGTAACACAACAAAATGTGGAATAAGTCAAGGGGTATGACGAATACTTCCCAACCCTCAGCTTCTCTCAGCCAATCTATCTATGTAGACCACACTCTTTTGGTTTCCATGTACCCTATATTTTCAAACTACGCTGTGATGCTTTACATGCAATTTGAACCTTTCTAATCACATAGTATCCAAAGACGATAAGTTAACAATTAGCCTACAATTTCCATTTTTTATATATTATAGAATAGTATATAATACAGTATATACATACGAGATGAGCAATGCAAGATTTGTAAACATTATTTAGTGACTAGTGTTTCATTTAAGTGGCCAGTGAATTCAAGTCCAAGTCTGTGTATATAGGCAGCAACCTCTAATGCCCCTCAGAAATGTAATTAACATAATAAAAAATAAAAAAATCGATATAAAAATCTGTCTTTTTAAGATAGAGATTTCTGTCTTCAATCCACCGCATCTGTAGATATCGCCCTTCCGTTTCTGCGGTGAAATGTGGCAGAGAGGTGTTTGCCAGACCATGAGACAAACCCAAAAATCAGTCTTCTCAAAAAAACGTCTGTGGCGTCCAAACCGTTTGGCCTAAAGGAAGCACTTTGAAGTTTGTGGAAATGTGATATTAATGTAGGAGAATTTAACACGTTTGATCTGGTAAAAGATAATACAAAGAAAAAACATGCGTTTTGTTTTTTGTACCATCAGATTTGAAATGGAAAGAGAAAGGCCATAATGTATTATTCCAGCCCAGACACAATTTCGATTTAGGCCACTAGATGGCAGCAGTGTATGGTGCAAAGTTTTAGACTGATCCAATGAACCATTGCATAGCTCTTCAAAATGTTGTATCAAGACTGCACAAATGTGCCTAATTGGTCAATTAATACATTTTGAAGTTCATAATTGTGCACTATCCTCAAACAATAGCATCGTATTCTTTCACTGAAATAGCTACTGAAAATTGGACAGTGCAGTTATATTAACAAGAATGTAAGCTTTCTGCCCATATCAGATATGTCTATGTCCTGGGAAATGTTCTTGTTACTTACAACCTCATGCTAATCACATTAGCCTAAGTTAGCTAATGTGTGTGGGGGTGGGGGGGGCATTCCATATGTTAGCTAAGAGAGGACTTAGACTCTAGAGGGTTAATTCAGAACATTAACACTGTATCGGAAGCTGGTCCTTTAACAGAAGCAAAACAACACTGCTGGTTAATTCAGAACATTAACACTGTATCGGATGCTGGTCCTTTAACAGAGGCAAAACAACACCACTTGTTAATTATAATTGTAAAAAAAAATTGCAGCGCAGGGACAATGTTAATGTTTGACCTGACCAGGGTCTCCAGCAGTGCAAGCTTGATTGAATTCTGTATTCATTTAGGAGTACGTCAGTAACGTCTGTTGGGAGTATTTCAGTAACAGATAGGGTTCAGCTAAGTTCTCCAGTTAAGTAACCACCAGCCAGCTGTTATGGCAATGCCAATATGGCAAATGCCATTTTTGTCTGCCTTTCTTTAGAAATTGGATAAGGCCTCAAGACGTGGCGGGTAGTGCAAGGAAGAATAGTCAACAGCAGACTGTCAACCGTGTTTACTTTACTTTCTATGTTCTTTCTCCCACAATGCATTCTGAGTAATAATACCCCATGGCTAGACAGCACCGTCCAAGCCTGCATGTTAAATGATTCATTCATTGTAATATTTCCTGGAAGCACTCAGTTGCACTTGACACACAAGTGGTTTGCTGAGAGTGATTGTCCATATTTGTGAACCCGGTATCTTATATATACAGAGCATTCAGAAAGTATTCAACCCCTTCTCTTTTTCCACATGCTGTTACATTACAGCCTTTTTTCCCTCATCAGTCTACACACAATACCCCCCCCCCCCCCCCCCCCATAATGAGAAAGCGAAAACAGGTTTGTAGAAATTTTTACAAATTCATAAAAAAAACAAAACCACAAATAACTTATAAGTATTCAGACCCTTTGCTATGAGACTCGAAATTGATTGGACATGATTTGGAAAAGGCACACACCTGAAAAGGCACACGCCTGTCTATAAAAGGTCCCACAGTTGACAGTGCATGTCAGAGCAAAAACCAAGCTATGAGGTCAAAGGAATTGTCCGTAGACCTCCGAGACAGGATTGGGTCGAGGCACAGCTCAGGGGAAGGGTACCAGAAGATGTATGCAGCATTGGAGGTCCCCAAGAACACAGTGGCCTCCATCATTCTTAAATGGAAGAAAGTTGCAACCAAAAAATACTCTTCCTAGAGCTGGCCACCCGGCCTAACTGAGCAATCGGGGGAGAAGGGCCTTGGTCAGGTAGGTGACCAAGAACCCGATGGTCACTCTGATAGAGCTCCAGAGTTCCTCTGTGAAGATGGGCTAATCTTCCAGAAAGACAACCATCTCTGCAGCACTCCACCAATCAGGCTTTTATAGTAGTTGACAGACGGAAGCCGCTCCTCAGTAAAAGGAACATGACAGCCCGCTTGGAGTTTGCCAAAGACAACTAAAGCCTCTCAGACCATGAGAAACAAAATGTTCTGGTTTGATGAAACCAAGATTGAACTCTTTGGCCTGAATAACAAGCGTCATGTCTAGAGGAAACCTGGGACCATTTCTACGGTGAAGCATGGTGGTGGCAGCATCATGCTGTGGGGATGTTTATCAGCGGCAGGGACTAGAACACTAGTCAGGATCGAGGGAAAGATGAACGGAGCAAAGTACAGACAGATTCTTCATGAAAACCTTCTCCAGAACGCTCAGGACCTCAGACTGGGGGCGAAGGTTCAACTTCCAACAGGACGACGACCCTAAGCACACAGCCAAGACAACGCAGGAGTGGATTTGGGTCAAGTCTCTGAATGTCCTTGAGTGGCCCAGCCAGAGCTCAGACTTGAATCCGATTGAACATCTCTGGAGAGACCTGAAAATAGCTGTGCAGCAACGCTCCCCATCCAACCTGACAGAGCTTGAGAGGATCTGCAGAGAAGAATGGGAGAAACTCCCCAAATACAGGTGTGAAAAGCTTGTAGCATCATACCCAAGAAGACTCAAGGCTGTAATCACTGCCAAAGGTGTTTCAATAAAGTACTGAGTAAAGGATCTGAATACTTACAGTATGTAAATGTACAGTTCAGTTTAAAATGTTGTATATATTTGCAAAAGTTCTGAGAACCAGTTTTTGATATGTCATTATGACATGTTGATGAGGGGGGAAAAAACGATTTAATCAATTTTAGAATAACGCTGTATTGTAAAAAATAAATAAAAAAATAAATAAATAAATCAAGGGGTCTGAATGCACTGTATATCAGGGTATGTTTAGTTAATATTCATGTTTAGCAGTATTGATAACTGTTACGTTTGGGTCCTGTCGAATTCTTTCTGCAAGTGGTTCAATTGCCAGTGCAAACAGTAGTGGGGAGATTGAATCAATTGACTGATTTCCTTATATGAATTGTAACTCAGTAAAACCGTTAATTGTTACATGTTGCATTTATATTTTTGTACAGTATACATGTATTTGTGCCTGAAAACAAAAGACATAAGGAAGTAGCTAGACACTTTAATGTTGACACGTACTTTGCTCTGCCGTGCTGAAGTACCAAGACTAATTGATATTTCAGATAGAGAAGTGACAATGTCATGTCAGCCGAGTTCATGCCCACTAGTTTTGATTTACATTTGGTTGAGTGAAAGCAATGTGAAATCTACCGAAAAATGTTGCCATGTCATTGGATTTACAGTAGGTTAAAAGTTTGGTGCAAAAACGACTAAAAGTCCCTACGTTGATTACTTTTTGCAAGTCCAATCAGTTTTTAATAACCATTTCGCTGTACCGTTAACAACTTCTGTATCCTGTGCATGTGACAAATAAATGTAGATTTTATTTGATATAGTGTGTTTACCAGAGACAGTAATGTAACTTTTTGTTTAGACATGTAGCTAGCTAGCTAAACAATTAACCATGATCCCAACTCATAACATTACTACCCTGCATGAATCTACAGGTAGCTAATGCTAACCAACTAGGTTCAATGTTGGCTAGCTAGCTAACATTTGGCTATAAATAGCAATGCAAATGGCTCTGAGATACAACAAATTTTACTACACAGATCATACACGTAACATTAGCTAGCGAGCAAGCCAGCTAACATTGGCTAGCTAGCTAACAGTATGCTTTAACTTGCAATTAAAATGACTTTCTGACAAAATGTGAAACGTATAATATCTGAAAATGTAGCTAGCTAGACTCTCTTACCCATATACATGTATGAACGCTTCTAACTTCCTGTCACAGATGCCATGGTTTCCCTTAGTTTGAAGATGTAATCCGTTTTTTGCAGTTCTTCATGATATCTTTCAAAAAAGCTGTGTTAGAAAGGATTACCTACACACCCTGAGCAGCTCACGTTATAGACTGGTCTGCCATTCTATCTGAACTTATCTATTGGCATGCCCAGCCCATCCATTATCTCAGCCAATCATGGCTAGGTTCCTGTCTTTTTCTGTGGCTAAACCAAGTAGGTTCGCAATTTAACAATTTTATTCATATTTACAGATGGCATACATGTTTTTTTTATTAAGGCACATGAAAGTTCACATTTTCCAGAAGGCATTTCTGTTTACATTCAAATGTTTCTCTTGTGAAGTAGTGACGTGCGACATACGCCTAGTTTACTGAAACAAGTCACATATTGACGTGATCTGTTAGC